>NW_015547733.1:211791-258884 GCF_001515605.1 Sinocyclocheilus anshuiensis
CGTGTTGAACAGCTTTGATGTCCTGCTGAACTTCTGACTGGAGTTGATCTACCATGAAATGCATTTTCAACACAAGGTAGATTCCACCTTTTGGAGTTCAGCTGTAATCATTTGCTTCATAGCTTTAGTTAACTTGTCTGTTTCAGATTCTTCTTCTTGTTTAGCGGTGGTCAACAGAGCGAAGACTTGGCTCTTGTTATCCTCCACTTTTCCAGCAAGGTCAGCGATCTTGTAAGGTGAAGAAATTGCTTTCACTTCCTGGGTAAGTTCACTCACCGTTTTCTCCTGTCTTTTCATGAAGTCAAATAGATTATCCCAGTTCCCTTGTACCTGAGCAGTGAACTGTTGAACTTCCCTTCCAGGAATTGGTAGAACGTTGGGTAGGTCGTGTTGTGCCACAGAAGGAGTTTCACCTTCAGATGATGTGCAGAGTTGCATATTATCCACTTGTGGTGCCCAGGTGAGAGTTTGCACAGGAGTGGTGCCAGCCAGAGCAGGAGAAGACATTAGCATATGGGACACAGGATGCATAGGGCTGAATGGAATAGGGGTGTTATTCACTACAGAGACACCAGGTGGAGCTGCTGGAGGCATCAGAGGTCGCACTACTGGTGGCCATACTGGAGTGGAGATGTCTGGGAAGGAGGGGTAGCCGCCATTTTTTGTTGTGTTTGTGTGGGTGAAAGAAATGTTGGGCAGAAAGTCAGTAAATGCAAATCAGTAATTGTGTCAGTATTTTCTTACACCACAGTTTTCACAAAAATAAAACACTTTACCCCCAAGACAACAAGTTAAATTAGGTCACCATCAATTATCTAAATTACTGTGACACCTTGGTGATAACAACTCTACTTCAATCATGACAACTCTCTGAACATTTTAGCATGGTGATGGATATGACAATGTTAATATATTTGGTCTTGGCGGAACAGATCTGCTACGCTGCTGCTGAATTGCTGCTGCTGTTGGTTATTGCGGTAGTTGTAGATTATTACTGCTGCTGCAAGCAAGTACAAGAACTTGCTACTGCCAATGCAGATGGCGATAAGGTGCCATGAGTATTTAAGACATACTGCTGCTGCACAAATAGCATATAAAATAACCCCGTAGGAGATCTATACAGGTGGAGCTGGGGAAGGTGGAGGGTTTCAGAGAACTCTGAAAGTGCACTGCAGGAATCTCAAGTGAATGCTAGCCAGCCATATAAATGCAAGGCAGTAAGCTTATTGGCTGCATATGCAGCATGAACCAATCAGCTTGTGCCAAGTCGTTTAACTCTCTGAATATCATCAGTTACGTTAACACCCCGTCATAATGCGCCATCTACAGTTTCATGACTGAACTGTATATTTAACCAATTAGCGTTCACACAGTTTGTACAAGTTTCACAAAAAAAACTTCAAAACTTTTACCATAGGCAAAACAGCATTGTTAATTCAAACATTTTCAGCTCAAGTGTTCAATAAGTCACAATCACTTTCAAAACATTCACAATTCAAATGTTTACACACACACACACAAAAACCTTTTAAGCTTTTCCCAATTAATAACACTCCCGTAATCAAAAGCACAGAATTTCCAAAACACAAAAGTTTTCTTTTAAGGTTCAAAAAACTTTAACCCTCAACAATTTACCATAAGGTTTCAATAATTCCTCAACAAAAACAATTCTCAAAAATAAGTGTTCAGGTCTTCAAGTATTCAAGTTTTCATGTTTTCAAGTCATAAATGTTCAAGTCCCTGTTCAGGCGCCACTCTGTAACGGTGGTGGCCACCCTAGCATAGATAAGCTCTATTAAAGAAAATGTTCGGGCGCCAGTCAGGTTTAATCCTGACAAAATTTAAATTAACCCAGGATAGCAAAAATAAGACACCACCTGTTACAATATTAAATCACAAAGACAGTCAAAAGAAGCACTGTTCAAAGGGAAGATTTATTCCACAATGTCCATGAGAGAGAAAAAAAACTTCTTTGAAGATAAGCGGAAAAAAAAACAAAAAAAAAAACAAGCGCTACAAAAAAAAAACAAACAGTTCAATACTTCATTTCAATTCAACTTGAAATCAGTGCAGAAATTGTGTCACGCAGGTTTGCAAACATGAAGGAAGCTGAAGAGTGTAGCGGGTCGTCGTCAGACACCAGGACAGGAGGATGAACAGGCAGCTTGTCGTTTTCTACTCCACACGGTAATCCATTAACTCTTACCCATGCAACTGCAAACCTTGCACGCAAACTTTCTGAGGACGCATTTTTTTTCAGGTACGTCACATCTCCTTTATACACTCCATCCTTCCGCCGTTAATTGAAAACTCCACCCCAATCACGCAAAGTAAAAGTAAACAATTTCTGTGGCATGGATTTCTCGCATTGCCACAAATCTTTAATTAAAATGTCAGAAATATCTTCCTATGATATGACCCACTTGATGTCCATTATGTATGCAAGGCAATCAGATCTGTGTCCATTCCAGAATACAACGCTCACTTTTCACAATCCAATCAATGCCTTGTGTTTTTCTTGTTCGATAGCCATTTCAGTCAGAAATTTGTCACAATATGGTAGTAAAGTCTGTGCAACTTCTGTTTTATGACTTCTTAAATGTTTTTGCGAAACATTGTCTAATAGAATTCCAACTCCAAGTGCATTACTTTAAACAGCTTGTCACAGATGCTGTCCATAGAGCCAGAGGTAATATAAAGGGGACCATTCATAGGTTAAATAAAACATAACACTCAATTTTAGTGGTTGTAAGAACAGAAATCTAATCTTTCAGCTCAAAGAGCCAATCACTTTTTTTCATAAAGGTCATTTACTATAAATATTGTATGTGCGTTAACTGGACCAGCCTGGAAAATAGCGTTTTTAACCAGACTTCAGCAGAAGTTATGATACTACTGCTATCAGATTGATTATTTTTTATTTGAAATGTAATTTTTACAAACAGTCTTTTCCCAGTCAGTAGATAGGAGTTAGAGGAGAATGGGGTAACGTGAGCTATTTTAATAAGTATGGATAATGTGATGTTTTTGGGTAAGCAACAAACAATATACGTGCAAATGAGCTTTTGTGTGTGTGTGTGTGTGTGTGTGTGTGTGTATAAAAACATGTTCGTGTGTGGCTTAAACGTAGCGAATAATTAGGAATTTATTATATCAATATTGTGAGCCATTGGTTCAACTTCCCCCAACATGTTTTACCCCACAACCTCCATTTTAACAAAACTGTTTCACACAGTGATTAAGATGGATGTTTTGTAGCTTGCACTGACTTAAATTAACATGTAACAATGTCCCAAAATGTATTTCTATTTTAATTAAGATACCAGACTGATTACTTTAGTAACATGATGAATACACTTGGCATGACAACATATATCAACTGTTTTGCTCTCATTTGCTTATAACTCTCACCATGTGCTTGAGTCCTCAAGATGAACTGAGTAATGTGAACTACAATTTGTGGCCACTTGATTACTTTTGTTTTTTGTTATCTAGAAAGATGGGTGGGGGGGTACTCCTTTCTCCCCTACCTACACAGAAAATAAGTGCTCGGGGTGTTATAATGGCTGCGACTGATGTGACGTGCTTTGAAAGCACCTTGATGGAGCTTCACACATACAGGTAAGCAGATGCTTTCACACTGTCTGGATATACAACACTCTAAAGAAATGTTAGACTCACCTTGGTTCATGACCACGAGGCTGCCAGTCAGAAGAGCAACACAGTTGGTGGGTTGGTGGTTGTGGAGGTACTGAAATCCCCAGCCGCGGTGGTACGATTTCTCATACATGTAGCGTGAAGCATTCGCAATCACCTGCAGGAAACGCTCCTGCTGAACTTTACTGAGATACTCATACAGGAAGTCGTATGCTGTAGCAAAGCCAACCAGAGAGTGAGCTATGGGAACCTCATCCCACGGAGCATCTTTCACCATCCTGAAACAAAACAGCCACCTTTAAAACTCTGAAACACATACTCTCTCACACATCTCACAGCAACCAAGCAGTGTTTTCTGCCTTTTTTTAAAGTAACACTCCACTACTTTTGAAAATAGGCTCATTTTCCAACTCCCCAAGAGTTAAACAGTTGAGTTTCACCGTTTTCGAATCCATTCAGCTGATCTCCGGGTCTGGCGGTAGCACTTTTAGCTGTAGCTTAGCATAGATCATTGAATCTGATTAGACCGTTAGCATCTCGCTCAAAAATGACCACATCGTGTACTAAGACCGACGAAAAATGAAAAGTTTTTCTTCTGAACTTTTCATTTTCCGTCGGTCTTAGTACACGATGTAACTACAGAAGAGTCAAGTTTTAAATAGGAAAAATATAGAAACTCTTTGGTCATTTTTGAGCGAGATGCTAACGGTCTAATCAGATTCAATGATCTACGCTAAGCTACAGCTAAAAGTGCTACCGCCAGATCCGGAGATCGGCTGAATGGATTCGAAAACGGTAAAACTGTTTAACTCTAGAGGAGTTGGAAAATGAGCCTATTTTCAAAAATAGTGGAGTGTTCCTTTAAGAGAGAGCTTAGAAAAACAGCAATTTTGCAGTGCTTCTATATGTGAGCCTTTGGTTAGCTTTTGAAAGGAAAGCTGCTGTAGTCTGCAATCTAAACAGATATTTGATTATTTGACAGTAGGGGTTTTTACAGTCATAGACATTACCACATTCTTGTCATGTGAAGTGATCAAAAAAATAGATCCTGATATCGATTATTGAAGCTTTTATCAGAAGCTCTGTCATATCTAGATACATATAGAAACTCTCTGCTGACTGGTAACTAAATTTAAGTTTTGTTTAGAAAAAATACTATTAACACTATAAATATTAGTATTATAGTAGTATTATTCAGTAATTCAAGCTTACACTGAAGAATGAATTCCTTATACAAAATTCACATACAGGTCAGGGGGTAGGATTAATTATGTTCATGTATTATTACATTATTTTTTAAGAATTAATCGCAAAACATTAAAGTGACAAACCTACTCTTTCCAGTTCATCTTTAACCAATCTGATTCTTTTAATTCTACTCAGCAAGGAATTAGTAAAAATATCAGTAGCACATTTTAGCTATGTATAATTGACATGCAAAGTGGACAAAATATTTCAAAATATATAAATTATATAAAAACATAAATTAATATTAAATAATATAACAAACAAATTAATATAAGATTTTGTGTTTTATCAATAAAATTGCAATAACATAATAACCACTAACGTTTTTAAAGAAACCCGATTCAGATTAATTCATAGATAAACAATGCCCATATAGATAGATTAATGTCCACACTACAGTATACATTTCTCCATTCAAGTAAGGATTTAGGAGGCAACTGAAGTGCAATTCATTGGATAGCATCACTATCTAGGAGAGAAATGGAGAAAAAATATATATAATTACAAGCTTGCATAAGCTAAAAGTTTCAAGTGTTTACATCAACGCAATTTGCAAACTTCTATTTGTAAGTTAGCTTGGGAAGAAAGTGCCTGCTAGTAGAATATACAATGTAAATGCTCATATTTAAGCTTCTAAAGAGCCGTAGATGCTGTAGAGCTGAATCAGTGCTACAGCTATCTACCTACAATCTGGAGTGTGAGTAATGATGACAACAATGTTATGAGCTCCAGAAGTTGGAGGTTTGCATTAGGCTGGTCTTGGTTGGCCACTACATGCTGGCGGCAGTGTAAATGAGAGAGCAGCACCGCAGCAGTTAACCCAACTATCCACACAGCTTAAACAGAACCTCAGCGCTCATTCTGAGGCACAACAGGAGTGCCACATCTGGAGTAGGTACTTGCAATATGAATAGTTAGGACTTTTTAAGATTTTTAGTTTTAAGAGCTATGCACACATATAAGTCTACATTTCTGAAAACCATATAACTCCCAATATTCCAGAAACAGAGAATTTAATAGTCTGGGTTATGCATACTGTATAACCCAGGCTCCCTGAATGAAAGAATGTGACGCTGCTTCAGTAAGCCAGTATGGGAGCTCTGCCCAAAAGTTAATCATTCCACAGCATCATCCCAATTTATAGACATAAAGACTGTTATGTTTCTGAATAAATCGGACGAATGAATGATTCAATAACTCATTGCCATGAGTCCATGACTCCAGACAGACACTTGCCCCCACCTATTCAAGGACCGGAACTAACTTGTATAATTAAGAATAAAAGCCATCCATAACTGTTCACAAGTGCATAAGACAGCTGAAGATGCATCCTAACCTAGATAGAGCCATCTTGCAATTCCTGTTATGCAAGAGGAAGAGGTCACACACATTCCGAATAAGAACGAATGTGTCGGAATAAAATGATGACAGTGGGATCTGGGTCAATGTCATTTGCAGTTCAGTGAATAAGTTTTGATTATTGAAGACATGGAAACCAGATATTTTGGGGACAGCAATTAAGCCTTTGATAAATGTGATGGGCTACATGTCTAAGCTTTAGAGGGTTATCATCACAAGGGCTTCAAAACTTCTAAGGCCCAGCATTTTAATTTTAAATTTTTGACTTTGTTTTTAAAAGGTCAGTTTAAAGAATGTGGGTAATCAAACAGTTGCTATAGTATTTTTTCCCACACCTTGGAAGTCAATGGAGACCAGCAACTGTTTGATTACCCACATTCTTCAAAAATGTCTTCCTTTATGTTTAACAAAAGATAGAAACTTGTACAGGTTTGGACCAACATGAGGCTGAGTAAATAACAGAATTTTCATTTTTGGGTGAACTATCCTTTTAAAAGCATTTCGGATATTTTCCTTTTCCACATTTTAGTCCAGGTCAAAATCTGCAGTTAATTTGTGGCAATCACATAGGAACAGACTGATCTTCATAAACTTTAGCAGTGACACAGAGCAAGCAATATCAGAGGCAAGGTAAGCGTGTAAGAAGCATCAGATACAAGTTTAGACATATCAGAGGTGAGTCTAACTGTCACTCACTGCATTCGAGGCTTTTGTGGTTGTAGTGTCAGAGGCAGGTTTGGCTGTGTTAAGATTTTAGAGATATTGTACAGGAAGCAATATGGTTGAAAAAGCAGGTTTCTGCAAAAAGTATTATCAAAATGATCAAGCTCTAGACTGTTAAAGTTACAGTGACTGAACACAAAGTAGGCTGTGCATAAAACCTGAGTGCAAATGTTTTCACGCAGAAATCCTGATTCATCAAGAAGTTCTCGTGTAAACTCAAACCACATGTTTCTGAAAAGAGAATGATTCCAGCCTTAGAAACCCGAAAGTGTTAAACTGACATACAACAACAATAATAATAATAATAATAATAATGGTTTATGCTTTTATATATATTAGAAATTGAGTATCGAACATGATTTGTGTCATAGTTGGATGTAGGATAGTTTCTGAACAAAAACATGTAAACAAGTGTAGCCTAGGCCTGTATAAAAGGCATTCATTGTGTTTCATCTGGGTTTGAGAATAGCACACTCGGCTTTACTTGAAGATCCTGCCACACACAGAGTGCATCTTTACACAGCATGAGGGAAAATGTGTACCTTGAATGCATTTCAAGTCGCTTTGGATAAAAGCATCTGCCAAATGCAGAAATGCAGAAATGTAAAGACGTTTGCAGAAACTCCTCCACAATACTCCCCTGCCTAAACCACACTCTAATCCAGGTCATGGCACCAATGTAACTGGTCCTACTTGAACTGCTCTGAGCGGGTCAACCTGCACAGGAACGCTAAAGACTGCAACCACTACCGTCAGTTGTTTACATGCACAGATCTTATAAGATGACCCAGGCATAGCTTCTTTCACGGCTAAGTAGCACATCAAATACATGAGCTCAGAAACAAACGAACACACTACTTTACCAGTTGGGCTGCACAACCATGCGCTCCATGTATTCCTTGGCTACTTCCAGTGCACTGGCGCGGTGCGGGTACAGCAGGCAGAACATAGAGAGCAGGCCTAAGTTGTTCCCATAGACTTCGTTCCAGCGGGCACTAAACTCAGTAGGGTTCCAAGGGGGCAGATACTCCTCCGGTCGCTCCAGTATGGCCTCCCCGGCCTCCCGGATCTGTCGGGCCAAAGCCTTGTGCGTCCCCACCGCCGCCCGCTGCAGCTCCTCAACCTCTGCCTGGCCAAAGTACAGCATGGGGTGAGTTCCCTCGTAGTTCCCTCCAAGGAACGGAATGCCTCCGCTGGGGTCGGCTCCAGCCAGAGCTAGGGACACTAGAGCACTTATAAAGAACACTGTTGGCGCCCCACGGGTGTAAGTTCTCATTCTGGCATCAGAGAGGGAGAGACCACATCACCTTGCTCCCTCTCAGCTGAGGAGACAGAAGGAGAGAGATGTTATTGTCCCTGCGTTACACTACTGGGTCTGAATGCCTGCAGTAATTACAGCCAGCTGTAGGGCTGATCTCTCTGGGCTTCTATGCACCGTGCCGCTGTTCTTCATCAGGCTCACAGGAAACACCTCATGCCTGAAAGCTACCTACACTCTAAAAAATGCTGGGTTGTTTCAACCCAACCTTGGGTCAAAAATGGACTAACCCAACTTTTGGGTTGAAAATTTAATTAAAAAATTTAACCCAACGGTTGGGTTAGTCCATATTTGACCCAAAGTTGGGTTGAAACAACCCAGCATTTTTAGAGCGTACATACAGCATTCAAAAACACAATCAAACACAAATCTTTAAAGGTCAACATGTCTCTATGATAATCGAGGAGTGTTTGAGTAGAGTTTGAGCAAATCTTAAACATCGCTGTTCCTGAATACAAACGCAAACCATTGCTGTTCCGGAACCACTTTGCAGAACACTCTTCCACAGACTGCCATGCATTGGACCGATAAAACTCACTCATTGCAATGAATCAATGACGCCGGTTTGGCTGGATATCATGGTCAAGTATGAGCCCCTGCTATTAGATGCTGCACCATCTAGTTCTAAGAATCATCCTTCTCCATAGAGTGCTGCACGAATGAGTCTTAAATCCCGGAAACGAGTTAGCATTTTTGAACCGTTCCATTGTCCAAAAGTCAATTAATTTTTTGAATGGGAAACATAAGTTCAAGTTATTTTTACATTTAACTCTACGACATAAAGTCATGCGACTATGGCGTAGCATACAAAATTACATCATCCTTGCAGCAGTCTATCAAAGCCATTCATATTCTGACCAAAACATTTTGCAAACAACATATATATCACAACAAAATTTTCCTGTAGTTCCAGAATAATTAGTCACATGCCATTTATAATGTAATTATTGACTTAAAATAACATATCCGAGGGGGTCATTCGTTAGCCTAGCAATTGCCATTGAGGTGTATGGGAATGCTAATGTATAGCTTTCTCCCGGAATCACAGACCTCCTTGGTTTGAACAAACAAAGCCACAGTGTTTACACTTTTGAGGAAGTCAACCTATGTATAGCTTACTTATATCTGACTGGGCATACAAGCTAAGAAAGCTGAAAGTAAACGTTCACCTTTAATAAGTGATCAGCTGTCCAGACACAGAGACTGCTTACAATTTATTTATTTCGATTAGCTGCATTTAAGCCTGTTGTGTCAGAGAACAGCCAGAACTTGCTAATATTCAACGAACCACAACCTCGTCTTTCCAAGAGCAGGAATGTGAGCTCTCTGCTCTTCCTCCAGACTGACTAACACGCCTTTGGTCAAATGGAAAATTAGCTGGTCCAGTTTTATGGGGTGTCTAGACATGTGTCCAGTGCAGCCGGTATCTATTACCGCTGTCTTAAAACACACACACACACACACACACACACACACACACACACACACACACACACACACACACACGTCTGGTTTACTATCCTTGTGGGGACTTTCCATAGGTGTAATGGTTTTTATACTGTACAAACCGTATATTCTATCACCCTACTCCTAAACCTACCCCTCACAGAAAACGTGCTGCATTTTTACATTCTCAAAAAAACTAATTCTGTATTATTTATAAGCTTGTTTCCCCATGGGGGCCTTAGGTCCCCACGGTGACACGAGTCCCCATGAGTCGGTGTGTATTCAGGTTCCCACCGGGATAGAAAAACATGTAAACACACACACACACTTAGACAAACCCAGCCTTTACTTCAAATATGATCCTTCCATCCTGTTGCTCAATATATGAGTGATCTAATCACAACTTTAATTCATCATTTCCTAACAGTTAGTACTGCACTCACTGGATTCCAGATAACCCTTTAGGAAAGGTGAAACCAAATAGGGCAAGTCACAGCAGTGGCCACTGACCCCTCAACCTCGGCATTCCAGCTAGAAAACACATGGGCTGTGTGTGAAGGATTTGAGCACACACACTCAAAGATGCAGAGAACAGGCTTGTTTTAATCCAGTTTGTCTCTAAACGAAAAAAAGATACTTTGTACGTAATTTCTAATGTTCTTTTATAAATCTATGATATAGAAAAAACATGCTGTCAGAGAAAGAGATATCTAATTATGTTATTTAGCTAACCTCAATTCTACATTGTCTATTTATTTATTTTTTTTAATATAATGCAAGTCACGGATCGCAAATATCCCATGTGAAAGATCTACGAAAACATTAAGGCATTAAAAAAACTAAACAGGATTTAAATAAAGCAATTTATCAAATGTTTATAGTATAAAAGCTACCAAGGAAAACAAATATAATGGAACTTTTTTTTTACTTCACGTGAGGATTCACTGTTCGACTCTCAGAATCAGGTTCTTCTATCGATCGTAAGAAGTTACAATGAGTTCCGTTACCTCTCAGATCCACTGGCGTTATCTTAACCTTCCCAAAAAACGCCGAAATCATAGGTTTCATGCCTGATGGAAAGCTTCCGTGGGCCTGAAAGTGTTTGTCGTCGAGAGATGCGCAGAACCGCAATCAGCTGCGCAGAAAGTCACTAAACCCAACGTCACATCTGCTGGAGGAGGTGCGGTGTGGAGGAGAGGGAGGAGAAACTCTTCAGTAACACTTTCAGTATAACCTGTAACGTACTATGACCACGCACTTATATTACAAAGTACTTATAAAACCTTATTCAAACAATTGTGTTTTGCCATAACTGAAAACAGGTATGGTTGTAGGCTAGGCTACTTACAAATTACAATGCGCGTCCTCTTATAAGACATGGACACCTTAATATTTAATAATGAAATTTGGGTAGTGGACATCAAATGCTCTTGAGAGTTGTGGTTTTGACGTTACCACATACATTTTTTATGAATTACAATGAATCACACACATTAGGCAAAAACAAACAAACAAGCTTTCCTCTTATATGTTATTATTGTAAATTTGAACCCACACTCCCTATGGAAGCCCGTTTCCGCCACTGAATAAAAAATAAAAAAGGTAATTACGATTTTTTTATCTCACAATTCTGACTTTTTTTCTAGTAATTGCGTGATACAAACGCACAATTCTGACTTTTTTTTCCTCAGAAATTTCGCAATTGCGAGTTAAAAAGTCATAATTGTTAGATATAAACTCGCAATTCTGAGAAATAAAGTCAGAATTGCGTGATATAAACTCACAATTCTGAGAAATAAAGTCAGAATTGCGTGATATAAACTCGCAATTCTGAGAAATAAAGTCAGAATTGCGTGATATAAACTCGCAATTCTGAGAAATAAAGTCAGAATTGCGTGATATAAACTCGCAATTCTGAGAAATAAAGTCAGAATTGCGTGATATAAACTATTGCGAGTTTATAACTCGCAATTCTGACTTTATATCTCGCAATTCTGAGAAAAATAGTCAAAAATGTGAGTCAAAATTGCGAGATATAAACGCAATTGTGACTTTATATCTCGCAATTCTAACTTTATAACTCGCAATTGTTTATATCACGCAATTCTGAGAAAAAAAGTCCGAATTGTGACTTTATATCTAGCCATTCTAACTTTATAACTCGCAATTGTTTATATCACGCAATTCTGAGAAAAAAAGTCCGAATTGTGACTTTATATCTAGCCATTCTAACTTTATAACTCGCAATTGCGAGTTTATATCACGCAATTCTGACTTTATTTCTCAGAATTACGAGTTTATATCTCACAATATGACTTTTTAAGTCGCAATTGCCAGTTTGTATCACGCAATTCTGAGAAAAAATGTCAGAATTGTGAGATAAAAAGTCGCAATAACATTGTTTTATTTTTTATTCAGTGGCGGAAACTGGCTTCCATAGAAACGGGCTTCGATACACTCCTAAATTTAAATAAATAACTAAATACATTTTTTTTTAAATTTGGGATCTTGTTAGGCGTATTGTCAGGTATCCAAATATAATATTACTGAATATTTATATTTAAATGTGAAAAAAAATAAAATGCCTTTATTTGCATTTCTGTGCATCTACCTTACCTATCTCCTCTAAATAGAATAAAGCATTTAAAGGAGACATATTATGCCCCTTTTTACAATATGTAATATAAGTCTCTGGTGTCCCCAGAATGTGTATGTGAAGTATCAGCTCAAAATACTCAACAGATCATTTATTATATAATTTTGAAAATGCCTATTTTGAATGGAATCCGAAACACTGTTTTTTCAGGCCTGTCTCTTTAAATGCAAATGAGCTGCTGCTCCCCGCCCCCTTTTCCAGAATAGAGCTGCGTCATTGCAGCTCGTACCTGCTAAAAATATCTGCTTTGGTTCTGATTATCATGTTTATCGGGCTGAAATCATATGTTTTAAACCATATGAGTTTAAACTTCTGATATACGGTTTTCTGAGAGCACACATCCGAAGCACACGGACAAAAAGCGGCTATCACAGCATGTGAGTACTAAACTAAATTCTCATTCACACACAAGCTTACGTTAAAATCACACACGAGTTACCAAAAACGTACTCGGTTTCAAATGTAACCTCGGTTCCCTGGGATACGGGAACGAGTACTGCGTTTTTGCTAGACGCTATGGGAAAAGTCCTTTTTTCTCCTGAACTGAAGCTTTGTTCAATCACGCAGTGAAACAGCACGGCCATTGGTTCGTGCAGTATGTTTTTAAAAAACTAACCAATGGCTCGGCACTGCCAAGCCCGCCAGAATGGGCGGAGTCATCTGGCTATATAAGCGGCCGCTTCACCATAGGATTCAGGTTACTTCGACTGAAGCGACGACCGAGTCATGCAGCTGCATGGCACGGCTAGCAACGCAGTACTCGTTCCCGTATCTTGTAACCGAGTACGTTCCCTTTCGATACTACACTCGTACTGCGTCTTTGCTAGACGCTATGGGAACAGTACAATCACGCCGTGCCATGGCAGAGGAACAGCAATGATAATTCTTGTCTTAAGCACCTCAGGGCCCAAGAGAACAAGAACAATAAATTCCTCCAGGCTTAACAGGCTAAGCCTCATGAAGGCCTCACCCAGCCGAGTGATCGTTCTAGAAGACTTGCGCAGCCTCAGCACCCATGGGGGCCGAGAGCGCACAAGTAAGCTCTCTGACAGGTTAGGGCATATTACATCCAAACTGCACTCAGAGCGAACTGTGCACCATCTAAGCAGAAAGAACCCTAGCCTGTATGGCAGGGACATCCAGGTTATAGAACCAAGCAAAAGTGGACGGTGAGGCCCAGTCAGCCGCCGCACAAATTTCTGCAATGGTCACGCCGCTAGACCACACCCACGAAGAGGCGATGCCTCTAGTTAAGTGGGCTCGTACTCCAACGGGGCATCGTAGGCCCAAGGAAGAGTAGGCTAGCAAAATAGCGCCAATTATCCACTTAGAAAGTCTCTGCTTCGTGACCGGGTGTCCTTTAGCGTGGCCACCGAAGCAAACAACCGGAGTTGTTCCGACTGCCTAAACTGGGTGGAACGCTCGGTGTAGACCTTCAGAGCCCTAACGGGTCAGAGTAAATTCAACTCCTGGTCCTCCTCTGAGGGAGGAAGCGCAGAGAGGTTGATAACCTGTGCACTGAATGGAGTCGAGAGCACCTTAGGTACATAGCCATGCCTTGGTTTCAGGATGACCTTGGAGTCGCCAGGCCCGAACTCCAGGCAATTAGGGCTTATAGAAAGTGTCTGCAAGTCCCCCACTCGCTTGACCGATGCTAGCGCTAGTAGCAGAGCGGTTTTAAATGACAGGGACCGAAGGTTGATGGACTGCAGCAGCTCGAAGGGAGGGCCCTTCAAGGCCCTCAGAACAGTGGCAGGTCCCACGTAGGGACAGTGAGAGGCCAGGGCGGATTTAGCCTCCTGGCTTCCCTCAGAAAATGAACAACAAGGTTGTTCCTGCCGACCGATTGGCCCGTTATAGGGGCATGAGAAGCCATTGTTGCCGCCACATAGACCTTGAGCGTGGACGGGGTGCGTCCCTTGTCCAACAGCTCTTGCAGGAAGGACAGTATCACTGATGTGTCGCAAGTGAGTGGTTCTCGCCGCGGTTTAAGCACCAGGCAGAGAACGCTAACCATTTAAGGGCGTAGAGGCATCTTGTCGTCGGAGCTCTAGCCTGAGAAATGATGTTCAATACACACTCTGGGAGACTAATAGGCTCCCGTCGAGTGGCCACAGGTGCAAGGCCCACAGCTCTGGCCTGGGGTGTCATATCGTCCTATTCGCCTGGGAGAGGAGATCTCGTCTCAGGGGAATAGGCCACAGGGGAATAGGCCACAGGGCTGCTATTAGCAGCTGCGACAGCTCTGCCAACCAATGCTGGTTTCTCCAGAGCGGAGCCACCAGGAGTACTTTGCGTTACTGTTCCCTGATCTGCCTGATTACCTGTGGAATCAGGGCAACCGGGGGAAAAGCGTAGAGAAGGAGGTTCGGCCAGTCGTGGGCCAACACATCCTTGTCCTTGGAAAAATAGATTGGGCAGTGAGAATTGTCTTCTGAGGCGAAGATGTCTACTTCCGCCCTGCTGAAGACTTCCCACATTTTTTTAACTGTCTGCGGATGAAGCATCCACTCCTCTGAGGGGACCTTGCTTCGTGACAACATATCCGCTCCTCGGTTCAATATGCCCGGAATGTGTGTTGCTCTCAGCGAACGCAAGTTTAGCTGGGCCCATTCCAAGAGGCGCTCTACTAGTACAAGGAGCCGCTTCGAGGATAGTCCCCCCTGGCAATTTATGTAGGACACCACCGTCATGCTGTCCGAACGGACCATGACATGATGTCCCTTGAGGTCTGGTAGGAAGGTTTGACAGTCCCGCCATACCGCCAACATTTCGAGGCAGTTGATGTGCAGACTGCTTTCCACTATCGACCAGTGGCCGAACGTCGGTTTCCCTTTGCACAGAGATCCCCAACCTGTTTTGGAAGTATCTGTCGAAACCACCTTCCTCCTGTAGACCATTCCCAGGGGAACTTCAGTGTTCATCCAGGGGGTCAGGGCCGTTACACAGGCCTGATCTACCCTGATAATCAGGCGTCCATGACGCCGCACGTAGGATGGAACCCGCGGTTTCAGCCAGTGCTGGAGGGGGCGTATTCGCAGCAGGCCCAACTGTAGCACTGGAGATGCTGCAGCCATGAAACCTCTTTTCTGAAACCTCTTGAGGGGGTGAGAGGCACCAGCCTTGAAGGAGGCCGTGAGCCTCTGTATGATCAGGGCGCGTTCATTTGAGCCGAGTCGAACACTGTTCCCAGGAACGAGACTCGCTGGCTGGGAAACAGTGCGCTCTTGGCAGAGTTCACCCTGAGCCCCAGGCATTTCAAGTGACTGAGGAGAAGGGCATATGAGATAGTGACTCTGCCTCCGACTGGGCCAGAATGAGCCAGTCGTCGAGGTAGATGAGAACGCGGATTCCAGTCTGTCTTAGAGGGAAAAGAGCCGCATCCATGCACTTCGTGAAAGTGCGTGGAGCTAGGGACAGCCCAAAGGGAAGGACCGTATATTGATAAGCCACTCTTTTGAAGGCGAATGTCAAGAATGGCCTGTGATGGGGGGCTATTTGGATATGAAAGTAGGCGTCTTTCGTGTCCAGAAAAAAGAACCAGTCCTCCGGGCGGATTTGCGAGAGGATCTGTTTCAGTGTAATCATCTTGAATGGCCATCTCATGAGGGCGCGATTCAGATGTCCGAGATCGAGGATGGGCTGTAGGCCGGCATCCTTTTTGGGGACGAGGAAGTAACGGCTGTAGAAGCCTGACTCGCTCTGGGCCGGAGGAACCACCTCTTTGCTCTTTTTTCCAGCAGATTCTTTATGTCGGAGTGCAGGACGTGTGTGTCATTGCTCTAACCGAAGCGGGGACCACTCCGCTGAAGGGCGGGGGTCTTCGAGCGAATTGGAGTGAATAACCTCGCTTTATTATCCCCAAAACCCAACCTGACACTCCAGGAATGGCTTGCCAGGCCTCGACCAGTGTGACAAGAGGTTGGATTGGTTCGGGAGGCGGGTCGCCTTGTGAGGACCTGGGACTCGCAATAAGTGGAAGAGGAATTTTGCTCTTAAATTTTGTTTGTTTTATTTCTCGCTATAACAGCGACCAGTTGTGCGAGCGCTTTTGAATGGGCCCAGTATTCACAACGGAGTTCACAACAAACACATTGTCATCGGCACCCGGAACTGGACGGGGTGCTTGGAGGCATTACAGAGGCCGTTTGTGGGTGCTAGACTCAATGCTCTCATAGCGAGAGCAGTCAGCCCCCGTGGGCGTGGCCCATATGTGTCTAGAATCTGAAGCTGTCAGTGGTTATCATTAGTGACAGCATTCCCCTGCAAACATGTCCTTGCGGGGCCCATGCTGGCTTTTTGCGGGCACAGTGGGCTAGGGCCAGCCCACACCAAACCTAAACAGGCCCAGTGTGGGCTTTCCCAGGGGAGGCCCACAGCTTTGGGCTCACAGCAGACTCTCTGTGAGCAGCCTACAGTCATGGCCAAAAGTTTTGGCAGTGACATAAATTTTGTTTTGTAAAGTTTGCTGCTTAAGCTGTTGTGGTGTTCATTCACATTGTTTATAGATTATTGTGTAGTGATCAGATGCATTTTAAATAATTGCTAAAAGCTTCATTGGCCAAAAAATGTACTTTTCACAAAAAAACTAATTTCACTGTTTTTTGATCCTGACACAAAATGACCAGCTAACATTAATTGACTAATCATATCAGCAGCACATGTGAAAGTGTGAATGAGTACTAGTCAGGTGAAATCACTATCATAGTAATTAGATTGTAAGAGCAGACTGATTGCTATAAAAGGAGAGAAGAAGCGCTCCCAATCATTGTGTTCTTGTTAGCAATGGTTACCTCCAAAGAAACACGTGCAGCCATCATCGCTTTGCATCAAAATGGCCTCACATGCAAGGAAATTGCTACAAAGAATATTGCACCTGAAAGAACTATTTACCGGATCAGCAAGAACTTCAAAGAGAGAGGTTTGATTGCAGTGAAGAAGTCTTCAGGACGTCCCAGAGTGTCCAGCAAACACCAGGACTGTCTTCTCCTGAGGAGTCAGCTACGGAATCATGTCACCAGCAGTGCAGAGCTTGTTCAGGAATGGCAGCAGGTTGGTGTGAGAGCATCTGCATGCACAGTGAGGCCAAGACTTTTGGACAATGGCCTAGTGTCAAGAAGGGCAGCAAAGAAGCCACTTCTCTCCAAGAAAAAACGTCAAGGACAGATGGAAATTCTGCAGAAAGTACAAGGACTGGACAGCAGAAGACAGGTGCAAAGCCATTTTCTCTGATGAAGCTCCCTTCCGACTGTTTGGGACATCTGGAAAATCAATTGTTCGGTGAAGAAAAGGTGAACGCTACCATGAGTCCTGTGTTGTGCCAACAGTGAAGCATCCTGAGACCATCCATGTGTGGGGTTGCTTTTCAACCAAGGGAGTTGGCTCTCTCATAATTCTGCCCAAAAACACTGCCATGAATAAAGAATGGTATCAAAACTTCCTGCAAGAGCGACTTCTTCCAACGATCCATGAGCAATTTGGTGATCCGTGCATTTTCCAGCATGATGGAGCACCATGTCACAAGGCAAGAGTGATAAAGAAATGGCTCGAAGATCATTACATTGAAATTTTGGATCTGTGGCCAGGCACCTCCCCGGATCTCAGTCCCATAGAGAACATGTGGTCAGTCTTCAAAAGGCGAGTGGACAAGCAGAAGCCTACAAATTGTGATCAACTCGCCATCAGTCAGGATTTGGCCCAGAAGCTAATATCCAGCATGCCAGAGCGAATTGCAGAGGTTATGAAGAACTAGGGTCACCACTGTAAATATTGACTCATTATATTTTTTTGCCAAAAAAAGCCTTTAAAACGTCTCTGGTTACTGTCGTAACCTCGGTTCCCTGAGAGACGGGAACGAGACATGGCGCTAACGCCTTGGGGACTCCCTTCCTTCCTAACCTACCTGAAATCTTATTGCACAACGCCAGTGAAGTTGCAACTCTCACTGGCCAATGCCAACCAAGATGGCGAATAGGGGCGGGGCTCCCGCCACTATATAATGCGCCGTATTGGCGGCATAAGCTCAGAATCTTCCCACTGAACCAACAGTACAGCAGACCTGAGCAGTGAACACGGCGGCCTACGCCATGTCTCGTTCCCAGAAGCGTTTTTCTCAGGGAACCGAGGTTACGACAGTAACCGGAGACGTTCCCTCTCGAGAACGGTCTCTTGACATGGCGTTAACACTTTGGGGACTGTATAGAACAACGCCGTGGAAGCAGCAAAGTAAAAAGGCTCGGCCTCGGCGGAGCTAGCATGAACAGTTCTTGCAAGACACTAAAAATAATCCCCAACCAATCAAATACGACCCTGCGACATGCCTCGAGGGGATTGGATGTAGTAGCCCGAGGCCGGTACGCCGTCGCAGTGAGCTCCCCTCCCCATATGCGTCTTTCAGGTCCACCGAAGCAAACCAATCTCCGGGTTGAATCTGCGCGAGTATCAGCTTTAGCGCTGTCATTTTGAAAGCGCGTTTGTATAATGCACGGTTGTTGGGTCTCAGGTCTAAGATTGGACGGAGACCACCATCTTTCTTTGGAATGACAGAGTACCGGCTGTAAAACCCGCTCTCTCTCTCGCTCGGCAGGACCACTTCTATCGCGCATTCCGGCACGTTGTGTGCCAGAACTGTCGACATGACCACGCCATTGAACCGGGGTGGTCTGCGCCGAAACTGAAGCGTGTAGCCGTTCTCTATCACGTTCTGCAACCAATCTGAAATGCCCGGAATGGACCGCTATGTGCTCGCAAAAAGACACAGAGGGCAGAGCGCCTCGTCCTCTGAATTCTGAACAACGCCGCTGTATACTGGGGTCGTATTCAGAAAGCTCACGGAACGAGTGGGAGCGCTGTATGTTAGCGTGGGTCGTGCCTCACCGATCAACGGGGAGCGCGAGCCTTCTGCTGAATGTTTGAGCGACACAGACGTGCATATGTGCGAGGTGTCGAGAGTGAGCCGTGGCTGCTGGGGTCCGACACCGGCCACGGGGGCGTGAGCCTTGCCCGATACACGGGGAAGCTGCAAGCCCGACTTTATTGACGGTTCCACGGCCGAGTGTGAATCCGCTATCACTGGAGGAGGAGAAAAAAGCTCGACGGCCGGTTGGAAGCAGATGAGGATCTACTACGTGCAGGGGGCTGCGCTGCAGCCCGGCGCGGCAGGAAGTGACTCATCGCCTTGGAGCGCTTCTGTGCCTCTAAGGAGCGCTCCGCGATAGCCTCCAACGCGTCTCCAAAGAGGCCGGATGGAGATACAGGAGCGTTGAGCAGCGCCCAACTGTCCGCGTCCTTAAGCTCAGTGAGTGTCAGCCACAGATGCTGGTGGAGCACCACCATGTAGCCCAGGCGATCGGACGGAGCATGGGCTACATGGTGGTGCTCCACAGCCTTAAACGCCTCGGGATCCGCCCCACCCTCGTCCAGTGATTTCAGGAGCTGTGCCTGAAAAACTTGGAGCACTGCCATCGTGTGCAGCGCTCAGATCACTTCTCCCGAGGCGGCGTACTCTTTGTCCGCAACGTGTGCGGTCAGACGGCAGGGCCTGGATGGCAGTGTAGCACCCGTCTTCAGGGAAGCAGAGGAGGGGCAGAGGTGCGCGGCGATGGATTCCTCGACGGGCGGAATGTGCGTATATCCTCGGGCTTCCGCCCCGTCGACTTTAGTGAAGATCTCCGACCCGCCAGCGTGAGTGCGAGCCAATTGGGGCGCAGCCCACGCCTTAGCGACCTCGTCGTGCAAGTCGGGGAGGAATGGGGCTCGCTTCCTTGGAGCGGCCGCTCGGCGGCCCGAGTGAAGGAACCACGAATCCAGCTTGCTCTTAGCTGGTTCGTCGGGGGATTCCCACTCTAGACCGAGATCGCTCACGGCCCTGGTAAGAATCCGGACGAGCTCATCCTGGAATGCAGCATGTCCCTCCACTTCAGAGTGCTCCTCTGGAGTGCGGGCCCAGTCCTTCTCAGACGCCATTAGGGACAGCGCCTCGTCAAGATCGTCGTCGTCCCCCGCCGCACCGAACGAGATAATCTCCGAAGCGCCAGAGGTGGGTTGAAGACTCTCTTCTGCCAAGCACACAGGAGAGCGGGGGGGGTGAACTGCGCCGAGAGAAATCACCTAGGGCGATGACACTGAGAATTCCTCGCTGTGGAATTCCTCCGGTGAATTCCTCCGGTGAGTGCTGCCTCCGCATGGGCGAGATCCAGGCACCAGATGCAGAACTCGTGAGTGTCCGGGGCCTCGATGGGTCCCGAACACAGCGTGCAAACGTTGGACATGCTGGAACACCGAGAGGGAAATCCATCTTTCTGCGTTTTCTCCACAGCCGTCTTCGATAGGATGTGTGAAAGAGGAAGATTCTGAGCTTATGCCACCAATATGGCGCATTATATAGTGGCGGGGGCCCTGCACCTATTTGCCGTCTTGGCTGGCATTGGCCAGTGAGAGTTGCAACTTCACTGGCGTTGTGCAATAAAATTTCAGGTAGGTTAGGAAGGAAGGGAGTCCCCAAGGCATTAACGCCATGTCGAGAGACCGTTCTCGAGAGGGAACTTATGATATGCTTATCATTGTTTTTCAGTATACCATAGAAACATGTGGAAAAATAATCTACAAATACTGAAGCAGCAAACTTTGCAAAACACAAAATGTATGTCACTGCCAAAACGTATGGCCATGACTGTACACTATGGGACTGCCCACATTAATCCCATGATGGCCCAGTGTGGGCCAGACATGAGCCTGTTACTTAGAATTTTGTGGGCAGTTTTCTTCCTTACCACTAGGGATGCTAGAGTGTTTTAGGTTTCCTTAAGTAAAGCCATGTGGTAGAGAGAGTTAGCAATAGCAATAACAAGCAGCAGTAGCCAGCATAACTCACCTGCTGAGCACATTGTGCTGTGTCCTGGTTGGGAAATGTGTAATTTCAAGCCCAGTCTACACGAGTTTTTACATTTTTTTTTATTTAAAAGTGTACATTGCTGATGTTTTTTTGCGGAGATGGTACACGTATGTATGGCCTATGTTTGGATTTATGCTAAGAGTTTAAGACAGTGTATTTGTATCCATTGTTGAAGGACTCATTATTGGTGAGTTCACCACATCATGGTCCAGTTTGAATATGGATTTAAAGTTATTTTCGACGTGAGACCATAGTCTGGACTGTTTTTGACTGTTCCTGGTTAGGAAGAGTCTGGTGTTTGAGAGCTGTGGCTTGCTTTCATTACAAGAGGTTGGATTATTCATTTGCTATCAGTCAACTTCAACTATGGAAAGTGTTTGGACATTGATGTACTACACATCAACTTTCACATGACGAAATCCTACAATCTTACATTGCTTTGTTTGTTTTCTTTTGTACTTTTGTGTATTTACATTTTTGGCTATATGTTGCTGTATTAACCTGAATTAAATGTGTTCCATTTTATATTTAATAAATACATTGATTTGAAATCCCTTTGACTACTGTACATTTTTGACAATATAGACATTAGTTATGTGGTGACTGCATCAATTTCAGATGTATAATAACAACATAATTTTTCCCAAAGACTTAGGTTATAGTAGTTGAAAAGTATTTAAAGTGAAACAGATGTATTGTTATAGACCAGGGGTGCATCCTGTTCCTGGAGATCTACCTTCCCACAGAGTTCAGCTCCAACCCTGATTAAACAAACCTGTCTGTAATTATCAAGTGCTCCTTCAGATCGTAATAAGTTGGTTCAGTTGTGTTTGATCAGGACCAGGTTGGGCACCCCTGTTGTAGATTAATAGTGTGGGCCAAGTGAGGGCTGCCCATGCAGGGCCAGCACTCTCAGAGGCCCTGCGCTGGCATCCCGCTGGGGGCCCTTAGGCTAGCCCTAAGTGGGCCCGTAAAGGGCTAGAGCAGACTTGTTTGCACGGTCACTTTCAATCCACCTAAAAAGATCAAAACCGCTCATTAAAAGAGGGGTACTGATGATCTTTGTGCAAACACAGGCAGATCAAAAGTGCTGCGCGCATTCTCTCAAATTCGCTCGTAGCAGACGAGGGGAGAGCGGGGCCGCCCCCGCGAGTGCAGCAGAGTGAGACACGCTCTTGTAGCAGTCTCGGTGTGGGCGTGGCCCGGGCGAACGGCGCACTCAACTCAAAGCTATCAACGATATGAAGTCATTGGTGACAGCCGATCTGCTTAGAAGGATTGAGCCACTCGACGAAAGCGAGAGGCACTGATCCTCACGTGCAAAACACGCTGGCCGATCAAAGAGCTGCGTGGAGTGTGACTCACGCGGGAGCCGTGCCGGCGTAAAAAAAACACTCAAGCCCGATCGTTCAACCCGCGCATTCGCTGTTTCTTTCTCCGATGTAACTGGCAGGGGAGAAACGCGAGAGCAGGGACAGACTCGCGCTTCAAAAGTGAAAGCAGCCTCCGCAACGCACACAAATGCGAAGCTGCGCCGCTTGATGTAATGAAGGGCTCTGATCCTCGCGTGTAACACACACACACACACACACACACACACACACACACGTTGTGTTTCCATGTTTTATGGGGACATTCCATAGGCGTAATGGTTTTTATACTGTACAAACTGTATGTGCTATTGCCCTACACCAACCCTACACACACACACACACACACACACTGGTGGATCAAGCGAGGCATGCGGGATGTGTGTCAACGTAAGATCACTCAAGCCTGATCACTCAAACCGCAAGTTCGCCGTTTCTTTCTCCGAGGTAACCGGGAGGGGGAGAAACATGAGAGCGGGAGGGGACCAGCGAGCGAAGCAGGAACAGACTGGGGCTTTAGAATGAAAGCAGCCTGTCTGAGCGCAGCTTCAGCACACACAATGCGGAGCTGTCAACAATAGAGCCTTTCGCACCACAGGAACCTTTTCATAGTACCAGAACTAATTGTGGAACTACCTACTTTTTGGCGTTTTCGCACCGCCGGAACTGGTAAAACACACCGGCGGATCAAAGTGCAGCGGGGAGTGCGGGCACGCGGGCTCTATGCGATTGCTCAATGGTTGCTCAGACCCGTGGCTCTGCTGTTTCTATCTCCGAGCTTTGCTGAGAGAGGAGAAACGAGAGAGCGGGTCAGCCTTCGTTAGAAGGCGAGGCGCGAGTGGAGAGGGGAGAGACTCCTGCTCTCAGCGAGAGCATTCTGTCTCAGTGAGGTGCAGTCTCTGCGTGGGGGCTGCCCAGACAGGCGACGCACTCACTACTCCTCTGCATCCTGCAGGGCTCCCTGCATGAGCCACACTCGCAGCGCGACATTTGCAACAACATCACCAGAAAATTTGCTCTTTTAAGAACTTACCTCTTAGAAATAAGCTGTTTAGGCTCGCCGGATGGCGGCAGGGGAATTAGCTGGAATCTCTGCTGCTACGATGCTGAAGGCGGCGGGAGGAGTGGCAAATCAGCTGAGTTGAGAGGTCGCTGGTCCAGCTTAATCCACTGCAGAGTCGTGTCAACGGCAAGCTCTTCAGTCAGCGGAGATCGCGAAGAACGTCGTCATCACTGAAGGAGAAGAAATCTGAATCCTATGGCGAATTGGCTGCTTATATAGCCAGATGACTACACGGGCTTCGCTGCCATAGGTTTGTGCAGTACCACTGCCGAGCCATTGGTTCGTTTTTTAAAAACATACTGCACGAACCAATGGCCGTGCAGTTTCACTGCATGATTGAAAAAGGCTTCAGTTCGGGAGAAAAAAAGGACTTTTTCCCATAGCGTCTAGCAAAGACGCAGTACGAGTGTAGTATCGAAAGGGAACAGTCGGTTAATGTCTATGAAGGTAAACAGCTGGGTTTAAATCGCATGTTTATTTTAGATCTGTGTGGCAGCAGCAATATACATTAAATTAAACAATAAATCCACTGCTCTCTTGTCTCCTCTGAGGCTGGGACTTTATTGTTCTGTGCTCGTCTGTTCAGCCAATGACAGAACACTTAGCATGTTCTGCTCAAACTTTCGCTATGGCATTAGAACTAGTACTGTTGTCGCTTGCGAAAACACAGAAAACACAATAACGGCGGTGTGGGTGGAAACTTACAGATTAAGGGGCGGTAATATTATAATGAGATCCCTTTGCCATGTCACCAAGGGAGCAAAATCAGACGTGCTTGTTTTCTCAGATGCTTGCAGAAAAAGGCTTACCAAAACAAAGTTACTGGGTTAATCTTTTTCACGTTTCCTTGGTTGGTAGATGCACCGGGGACCTGATTATAGCACTTAAAACCTGGAAAAGTCAGATTTTCAAGATATGTCACCTTTAACATTATAACATTAATACTGCATAATTTGCAAATAGGCAATGGAAATCAGGAGCAACAACACATGAAATCTCTTAAACACTGATTACAAATTTTTTTCTTTTTTATTTTATCTGCACATATTAACACTTTTCCCTGCACTCAATAAACAAGCACTAGTGCTACTCACCACATACAGAAGAAGAGACATTTTCTTTTAATTTGAGAGAAGCAGGTCATGCTTTTGATGAGGATTTCCACACTTCTCTACCCATGATGAAGCTGCCTAGTGTCACTTAATACTCCGTTTTGGGCATCTCTGTAAAACCTTTATCATGCAGTGTGTTTTAACACCGTACCATTTTTATGTCAAATCCATTACAGCCTACCACTACAGAAACCTCATCAGAGCACTCAACATAAAAACATCAATTCCACTTACATTGCTTTAAACAAAACGTTATTAAAGCTCAGGGCCAGCACACACAAGAAACAAATAATAGGTTTTAGGTGAGAGATGTGCCCTGACACATAAAATCACTAAATGGGTGGGTAACGCTTGGCACCATTCAACCCTGGTCCTGTGCATGACAGAAACTGACTGTTTACATTGACTATCACCCAACAGCAGCACATTTTTTTTTTACACAATGTTACGATAACATTACATTACACAGAAAAAAAAAATCACCCCTCTACATTCAATAACAATGAGGACCTGAAACAAAATGCATTAGTAAAAGGAATAGTTCACCACTAAATGGAAATTAATTCTTTACTCACCTTGTGTTGCTCCAAACTTGTATGGCTTTCTTTCTTCCTTGAAACATCTAAACCATACATAGTACTTATTTGCTGTATTTCAAGTCTTATGATAGTTTTGTGCGAGAAACAGAACAAAATGTGAGTCTTGTTTCCACTGATAAACTTTCCCGTCAGTGAGCTGTTAACTCGAGAACTGCTGTAACTGGATCATCACGTCTGCAAGTTAAACAGATCAGTCTGATTATAAGCACATCATTTACTGGATCAACTAGTTCCTTTAAAAGACGCACCTCAAGATACCAATGAATTCAATGATCCAGATCTTGAGTTCATCTCACTTAAATCAGTGAACTGGTACAATGTTTCTATAACAACTCATTGGAGGGAAAAAATATCAATAAATAACAACAAATGTTCTTCTTGTGGCATCAGAAGACTTGAATTGTAGCACATGATTCATACAGGCTAGATTCATTTGCTTTTATTTCTGTACTTTTTTGAGCTTGACATATGTGGTCACTATGAACTGTCGTTGTATGGAAAGAGCTGTGTGAAGATTCCTCAGCAATGCCTTTATGTTCCATCAACAGCTCAATGGTTTGGAACAAGGTGATGGTGAATAATTCATGAGTTTTTTTTAGTTTTGGGTAAACTATTCCTCTTAGCACTGGCGCTTGGAAGAATGATGTCCATTTTCCCATCTGTCACAGAAACGTCTGCAGAATACAGTAAACTACAGTAAACCAAAGTACTTGAAATCATAATCAAATGATGGAAAGTAAAACAAATTACATTATTCTATAATAAACCGGCCCAGATCTGAACCTGTAACAAAACATTGCAGTTTACAACACTCTCAAAACATCAACCAATCACAAAAGGAGCAAAGAACTCATGGCTGTTTCTTGATTGCATGAATATTCAATATAATATGTGCCTGTTTTCCTCAGAAAGCATTTACAACAGCTGCAAGAACAAACCCTCTGAGGTCATATAACATTCCCTTTATAAAAACAGAACGGAACAAAACAAAAAACACACACAGCTCAAATGAAAGCTATGTTTTTTTTTCTCTGTACACCATTAAAAGTAGTTTAATGGTAGTGAGTGCACGACGCTGGGTGAGACACAATACACTGTGACTTCCTCCTACATCCAATAATCAATGTACGGATATTTCAGCACGTGTACAGACACAACTTCATACTGTGTATACTGTAGTGATTCAGGAAGGGGTGAGAAGAAAATACACAGACTCTGGGTGCTCTGGGTGTTACATTCACACAGCTTTATCACTGATTGGACGAATGGATGGTCTAGCTCTGTGGTGAAGCTCCAGAACGTAACGGTGAAACAATCTCCTGGCCTATGCTGACAGGCGTGAGGGTTTGGGGCTAGTTCTCTTCCCATTTCAGCAGTGACTCTGGAGGTCTGGGGTAATAACCTGTCGTGATGGGCTTATCTGAAGAGAATCTCTGGAACTTGAAGTCTAGAGGAAGATCTAGAAGAGAGATGGAACAGGTGGAGGTTTCACAGACAAAATATAAAACAAACTTGAAGTACAATAAAAATTAAATATTTATACAGAAAAAGTCTTAAGATTGAAATATTTAAAGCTGCAGTCCGTAACGTTTTTGGTTAAAAATGATCCGAAATAATATTTGAGCATGTACATAACCAGCCAGTGTTCAAAACTATCGCCTTACTTTAGCCCGATTCACAATTGTAATGCTTTTTTCCTCAGTTGGTCAGAACAAATGTGGCAGACTTGTTACTTACTTGTTCAGATGGCAATATACGGTGAAAATTCTTATTTGGGTCATATTCCAAGACGTAGGCTAGAATCTGTGATTCTGAAGTACAGTAAATATCCACACCGGTGCGGTGACTGACTGCCACACATACTCTTCAGAACATTAGATTCATCGGCGCTGGAGCCGTGCCGACTCACAACTCACGCAAGTAAGATAATTCCGCACACAGCTGCAATTCCAGGTTTTCAAACAGAGATGGCGACAAAGAGGCAAAACTTACGGACTGCAGCTTTAATAAAAAAAAAAAAATGTAAGAGTGCAACAAATGCCCCAGATGGTAGGGGACAACTCTATCAATTGAAAAGATACCATTTTACACCAAATAAGAGTATACATCAAATAAGTAATAATTAATTACTATTGATTAAATAATTATTTTATCTTTCATAAATGAAGGAAATGGGCTAAATTATATAAATATACTGATAATCTAATCAGCCAAAATAGTCTTTAAAATGTAACATTCCATTTAATCATTCAGAACACACTTTTATTCAAAGTGAAGAAACGTCACAAAAAAACGTTCTGTACAAGGGTCAATATTTGCAGTACTGCAAAACCGAATAATGTCCCTATAAAGCTACAAAAAAAAAAGAGAAGCAGAGAACAAGAAAAGAGTTCTCTTTCAGTTCAGTGCAAATGGTTTTCAATACAATTTTACTTTCATGTTGCGTGTTTCTGTGTTATAATATCTCCATGTTCGAGAAAAAAAAATTGCCTAGCAGCTAACCATTATTTACACACGTCATCAAAATCAAGTGATGATCCATTATGCTGAAAGACATCACTAAAAACTTTTTGATAGTTAAAAGTTTTTTAAAAAAGAGTTTAGTGATTTATCTAAAATGTAAAATCCAGATGAAGTCTTGATACATTTAAAAGGCCCATATTATTCTCATTTACAGGTGTTCTACTAGAATATGAGTTAAATGTAAAAAATAAAATAAAATAAAAATAAATAAATAAATAAATATATATATATATATATATAAAATAATATAGTGTCAGTGTTTATGTCCATACGAAACACTGACCAGCATCAAACTGCCTGAACCAGTCATTTTTCTAAGCTTTTTCATCTTAGACTTTTGGCTCCCGCTGTATGAACTGAACACGTCACTAAAGAAACAGTTACCAGCAGTGTAATCAATCTGCAAAGTTACAAAGCACAAAGTCACACTTTGTGCTATGCAACATTGCAGATCTATTACATACACAAATACCCACATTACACACTAAAAGAAAGGTCAAGTCCAAAAAAGCATAATAGGTCCCCTGTAAGTTTCAGGTCTTTGATTAGTCAGTTCAGAAATGAAGAGTCACCAAACTCTGCAAATGATACCCGTATTCATTGGATCCTCATTTCCCATGTTGAGGCTTGGCTTTGGAATTAAAGAGAACGGAAAACCCCTGTTAACTGTTTCCTCAGTGATGTGTTCAGTATATACAGCGGGAGCCAAAAGCTTCAGACGTGATTGAAAATTAAATCTTAGAACAGAACTATAGGATTTTGAAAGTTATGATGTACAATTTCTAGTTCAGAATTTATCCAAAGCCACATTCATTGCATTCAACATATTCAACTGTACTGGCTAAGGAAAGTTGTCATTAAACGAAAAGGGTGAAATGACAAATATTATGTTTTTTTATATACTAAATACTAAGAAATCTTCTTTTCTAAATGAGAAAAGAATGCAAAATGGAAACATTTTCAGTAGCAGTTTGAGACTTTTGGACCCCCTGTATGTTAAATAGACTTACCTGCTATAGCCTCAATGCTGGGTATAGCCATGGTGCTGTATGTGTGGATACTGTGGCAACACCAGGTGAGACTCTGTGTCTCCTCTCCTTCATTCTTTTGCACATCCACAAAATATGAGCCCCACTGGTTTGATACAGCTGAAGGAGATTTCATTCCTTGATCCTAAGAGAAAGATTACATGAAAGACAGAAAGAAAAAGAGAGAGAGAGAAAGAGAAAGAGCACAAGGTCAGTCAAGCCTGACGAAACCCATGTGTGCAGCATCAGACATAACGCTACATAATTCAGCATGCCAGAGAGACTGTGTTGAGATTTATGTGATATAGCATTTAGCTTTAAAAATGGGAGTCTGGAGTGGCCTACTTAACAGTTGTAGATAATATGGTCCCAAACCAAAATGGACATAATGTTTTCACCAACCGCTGACCATACATCATACCTTACTGTTAAGAGATGGTGAGTCGCCATATGTCAGAGTGCTGTCAGCAAGGCTATATTTACGACTACTAAACATTTACAAGTAGGTAGGAAATGTTTCCTTATATTTTTTATTACAACATCCAATTTAACTCTTCACTCTTCTGGTGCAGATTCATCACAACATAGGCAGATGCCAGCACAGACAAGTTTCAAGTTTCATGGCATGTATTCATCTTTAAAAACCAAACACAAGGCAAAAGCAAATATGACTTAACTTGCAATTAGAATAAACGTCAACCAGAAAGAAAGCGTTTTGTCCAATAAATTATTGACAATGAAAATAAATATAAATTAAATTAAAAGTTTAAGGACATGCTTTTGAGTTGGGTCACCATTTGATGTCCAGTATAAAAGCAGAGATCTGAAGCAAACAATTTCTCTCAGCTTGTCAAGATGCAACTGAACAGAAGGACTTCAACAGAGTGAAACTCTCTGATCTGCGAAAAAAGGAAGCGTTTGATCAGAAATTCCCATAGTTTGACAGAAAAAGGAAAACTTGCATAACACTGGCTCTGACTTTTTGAAGCAAAGGAAATAAATGAATCACAAAATACAAAGGTGTCACAATTCACTCAGGGAGCAAGGAACAAGGAGTACTTGAATAACACTGTCTTTAATAATCCACAGGAAAACCGAGAACAAGGAGGAAATTCAACAAGTAGACCCAACAAACAAGAACTGAAAGGACTAGGGCTTTTAAAGGCAGGATAATTGGGGAGGAATGAGACACACCTGGAATCAAATTAACACAACCAACATGAGGAAGAAACTGGGTCACAGGGGCAAAAACACACACAGAATAGTCCATAATCCTGACAAAAGGAAACCAAGTCTGAGATGTAAATCTGGTAATTTCCCAACAAAAATAACCTCTTATGTGTTCTACTTTTTAACAAGGTTTTTCAAAATATCAGTATAATAAAATTGAGTAGAGTCCATAAACTGTAATACGATTATTGCATAAGCAGTGACAAAATCTCATTAAGGTCACTAAAAATGAACGAAATAAAGAAATAAAGGAAAAAATAGAATAGGGTAAGATGTGTCAGTGCCTTAATCTAAGACATTGTGCATGATTTAAATTGCACATATTTCTACATTTACATGGAGAAAATATTCACTTGGTCTTGTTGAAAAAATGTAAAGTGGAGTGTCTTTTTTCCTAAAAATCCATAATTCTACTAATGTATTCTTTCTCTTAATTTCAGTAACAAACATTCTGAAAATTAATTAGTTACATTTGTTTTACAATATCTCTAATTTCTCCTAATCAAACATTTTAGACAAAGTTACATTTCCAAAGACCAGTCAAAATTCAGTGAAAATGAAGACAAATGTCAAATACATTCACCTCAAAAACTGAATTATAAACCCTAAATGACACACTAAGGTGTTGACTGATTCTTAAAACTGATTTCCTCAAAAATGATATTTCTGCTGTATAAACACATTTTTACAAGAACATCCACTATCTTTCCTGTAATTCTCCACTTCCTCCTTCCTGCTAACTGCATTTCCTCTCAGTGGTGTCTCTGTAAAATTCAGATCATCTGATTGTATGCAGAAACATTCAGCTGTTTTTCAGATCTCCGCTGAAACATTCAAGATCACAATAATTATAGTACATGCATTTTTTGAATTGGAATTACTAGCATACTTCTGACTCATTCCAAAAGATCTCAATAGGAATTTTCTGATAGGATTCTAACAAAACACAAACTATATATTTTAAAACTATATAGTTCCCAATAGGATTATTATGAACTAACAGGAATAAAATAAGATCCTACTGAATAAACTGAACAAAAAATGTTTTTTTTTGTTTTTTTGATGGCGATATACAGTATTTATGCCACATACAGGCAAGCACATACATAGTTCCAACTCACAGTACCCCAGAAATGAAGTGTGGAAAAGATCCCGGGCTTGACTAAACAGAAACAGCCTTTCACTCTCACCTCAAATTTGCCCTTTTTCTCCACCGGCCCTTCACTCGGGGTGGGGCTGTTACTGGGGGTCGCGTTAGCACGTGGAACACCCTCCCCCTCCATCTCCTCCACTATCATCACCGTCTCCCACTTTCCAAAGCTGCAGGCTGGGAACATGTCCGAGCGCATGCTGTCTCCGAAGTACACCACCTGCATCAGATAAGACACACATGTGGACTCAGATCAGTGCACACACACACACACACACACACGCACAAATTCAGTACAGCCAGTACGCAACGTCATTTCATTTCTAGCCACAGAAACACTTTATAATAAACAACATTACTACATTATGTAATGCTTAAAGGGATAGTTCACCCAAAAATGAAAATTTGATGTTTATCTGCTTACCCCCAGGGCATCCAATTTTTCTTTAGTGTGTTTTGCATGTGTAAGATCTGCAAAGTTAAAAAGCTCAAAGTCTGCCACAAAAGGATTTCTTTCTATTCAAAAGAGAAGGCTGACCGGAGCTTGCTGAAAATGCCTCGATCGAACACTCCCTCACATATCTATGTCACTATGTCGAAATATTTGCATAATGCCGCCCAGATGTATACGTAAAGAAAGAAGGCATTGTTTCAAGTATCATAGTAGTGTTGTTGCCGCCATGTTGTGGAGACACTGTGTGCTTCTATGCTTTATTTGGCCTTCCAAATCAGTGGAATCAGTGGTTAAGATTTATTTACAACCCAATGTTTGAGTGTGTGCAGCGCATTTTACAGAGGACAGTTTCCTGAACCTGGGAGAGTACAAGGCCAGCTGTGCACAAAGGCTGTTTATAAAAAATGGGGCAATTCCAACTTTGCAAGGACATTCTGGCTCTTCTGAATCAGAGCCCGTAAGTATGTTTTATTATTTGATACTGACTGTTCAAATGCAGAGTTCGGTGAAGTGTAAAGTAATGCATATTGTTTGTCGTTCTTACCATCACAAGTGCAGAGATGGATTTGTGTTTACAAACATAGTATCCTCTGTTCTCCGCTTATAACTGACGGTGAAAAGATGACAAACATAGATGCACTACGAGTTCTGTTTCACACTGGATGCTCAAGCAGAGCTGAAGCCGCACGCACCCATTCCGCTCTTATGTGTTCGGCTCAAATCGCGCTTGCCAAGTTGGTTTCGATCGATCGGCTTGGTCATCTGCATTTTCAGAATCTGACTCAGGCTCGAACTGATGGTAAATCTGACCCAGATAGCACACGTACGTCTGCAAGATGTCTGTTAAAGATCGCTTCATCTGGAAAGCATCTACTGTGTACAAACATCTGATAGACGTCTTTAAGATGTCAGTTTTACATTCATTCTAAATCATAAACATCTTAAAGACATCTTCTAAACGTCTATTTGACATCTGATAGGAAACACCCTATAGACGTATTGCAGATGAGCAAAAACTCTAAAAAATAAGTCTTGCAGATATTAAATAGACGTCTCTGTGATGTTCGTGTGCTATCAGGGGACAGCATTATTAACTACTTATAATTTGCGATTATGGTAAGGCCGGGTGTACACGGTGCGATTTTTGCTGTCGTACAAGCTCGTATGTGATTTTCTCCCATCGGGAGAAATGACGAGCAGAGCGCCTCCCGAGTGACCGATAATTTTTAAGCATGCTTACAAAAATCAAGGAGTCGGCCCGATTTTGACCAGTATATGGGCCATTCTACAGAATTGGTCCAAACTGCTGTCCCACAACCAAAAAACACATTTTAAAAGCATTTAAGTATTCAAATCTTATGTTTACTAAGATCCTTCTATTATCTATTGAAACCCACAATAATATTTAAAATATTAGTGAGCTTAATATATATAAAATCATAATTTATTGGGTACTTTCAATTGGGAGGTTGCTGTCCCGAACCCTAACCCATTCATTTCAACTTATGAAAATTATATTGAAATAGTTTTTGTATTTTTTCCATTGTTATTTTTTAAAATATATTTTGGATTCTTTTAAAAAGTGAAGTTCAAAGAAATGTATTTTATATTTTCTTTGTAAATTATGAAACTTTATGTAAAAAAATGTGTCCTGCATTTTCATGTCACTACCGAAACAGTGTATGTTTTAGTCCATTGGCTGAGACTGCATTTATGATCAGGAAATATTTATGTGTCTCTCTCTCTCATAGCTACAGGTGAGTAGATAGGTCCCATCATTTTGAGGTAAATGTGCTCAAAAGTCTGAAAAATCTGTGTGTAACTCTAAGGAACGTTACTACCGAACACCTTTTTTTCTGCAATAAAGCACACTTTTTTGGGAGTTTTTCCCATATCATTTAACCATGTGCTGATTAGCATCTTTGAGATAGGGTCAAAAGTATCTAAAATTGTCACTACTGAAACATTTGGTGGAGTTTCGGTAGTGACATCCTTGTTTTTTTTTTGGTGTTATGCCATAAAATTGTCACTTCCGAAACAGTCACGACCGAAACATGTCACCATTGTTTCGGTAGTGACAAAAGGAAACACATAATCCTCATATTTGGGGGAAATAAACAAAACTTTAGTAGTTATGCAATTGTTTTGTATTTTAATATGTTTTAGTAGTGTTTTAGTATGCAAGTTAAAATTCTGTAATGTGATGTGGTCACTACCAAAGCATTACTGTCACTACTGAAAATGGTATGTTTTGTCAAAAATAAAGTATACTGAATTATCAACTAAGATGTTATGATTGTTTTTGGTTCAATGCATATTCAAACTAATGAATCCTTAACTTTGAAATCAGTATGATCAACTTTTTGCCTTTTACAAAGAAAAATTGGGTTCAAAATGCAACAAATCTCATAAATTACACTTGAAATATTGTTAAAAATGCAATTGCTATTGATTTACGTCTGACAATTTTTTTTTATAAAATAGCAAAAAATATATATTTACAATGTAGATGTAAACAAAATCTTAATATGTCAATATAACCCTTCTAATTAAATTATGATTACTGTGTTTCAGTAGTGACAAATTTGGGGAGAGGACAAATATTCCAAAACTTTCTGAAAATACAATATGATAATTAACTGCACAATTACTAGAAATGTGTACCTTAGATATTATACAATTTGCATACATACAATTTTTTTGGAAAAAAAAGAATTTTTTTCAAGACGTTTCCAACTCTGACTTTGGACCAATTCTGTAGAATGGCCCATATAGGCTCTCCCATATTACCAAATCATATACAACCACATCACATACACTAGATTTATGTATAATATTATATCAAAATATATAGCTTCACATATATTTTGTGCCATTCATTACTATGGCGCCATTCATTACTATGGCGCAAAGAGCGCTCCCTTTATACTCACTAAAAAGCAGTCACTTATCTTAGTTCATTGCAATCTCACAAAGTACTGTTATAATCAATGAAGCGCTACACTGCACAATGAATCTCTTTTTACATCACGTCTACACTTTGTAATAATGAGATGATTCGCAAGCATGCAGAATTTAGCGCTGGACAAATCTCCAGCTTTGCGAGCAGTGAGTGGATTCTAACAAAAATGCCTCTGATTGACCATTGCGTTCAAGAATGTTCTGATTGGCTACATTGCTCACTGCTGCAAAAACATGTTGTAAAGGGAAACTTTTGACATACTCCAGAGCGCAAACACAAATAGGCCCCAGATTGTTTGCCAAATATGTAATATTATTATTACAGCTTCAACTGAGGGTGCTCTTGCTTTTGTTTGAACACCCCCGAAGAACAGGGCCTTTCACTGCAATTCATCATTTGGATTAAAACTAAATCATAAATATAAAACAAACAAAAATTATAGGGGAATTCACTATAAACAACATTTATTTTAAACGTCAAGCATACATGACTTTATTTAAAGCAAAAAGTAAAACTAGCAGCCTCTGTGAAGTGCGCTAGGCTATACGTGTCTCTCTCATTCTGCACCGATACAAATGTGTGCACTTGTTGCGCATGTTTTGCTTCACTTACTTGATGTTAACTGCATTATATGAGTCGCTTTGGAATATAAGTTGCAGGACTTTTCAGAAAAATATGTCCATTGCTGTTACAAGATCTATGTATAACAAGTGGTCCCCTGCATTATTAAAGGAAAACTTCTTGTGATTACAGTATTGAGCTGCTGCAATGGAGCAGCTCCAATGCGTTGTTAAATGAAAGATGAAATACCATAGAGCAATCAAATGAACAGTGAAAGTAACAAGTTAATAATATAACAAAACACTTGTAAGCTAAAAATTATTGACCAGTTTGAATTGAAATTATTGAACAAAATATAGCTCCAAAAAAATACCCATGGGAAAATCTAAACACCCAGAAGGATTTCAGGTAGGTTTCAAAATGCTACAGCAACCGTAAAGCCTGAGCCTCCATACACACAAGCCTGTTTCTGTCATACCTCTGTACCTTTGCATTACACACAGGGAGTATCTGCAGTCATATTCAAAGACTAGGAAACAGTCCTGTCCTACCTTGGGCTCTGATTTGTTGGACATGGTCTTCAGTAGTTCGTGTAGATGAGGCCAGTTGCCCTGAGAATACCAACCAGGCTTTTCCAGAGACGGCAGCCCTTCACTATCTTCAACATCATTCACTATTGAGACCCAGATGAGAAAGTGGGTAATATTTTAAGACCGATTAAATAAACTGCATCTATACATAATGAGTATAACAAATAATACTTCTGTACAGTAATACTTAATTCACTTGGCTTTTCTACAGCATGTATAGTTCTGAATTGACTGAATAATAATACAAAGACAATAAATAGAGAACATCTTTCTGCACTGTCCTCACAGCACACAGCATAAACACTGCAGTCGATTTCAGAGTCCTGGCAAACATCTGTTAGCTCCTCACCCAGCGTTCTGAAAGGTCTCTGCTGTGGAACCAAAGAGAAGAATCCAGGCTTCAGAGCATTAGTGATAATGATGTCAAACAGCTCCTCAAAGTCCATTCTGCAAAAAATGAGATATTATTTGTAGGGAGATATTTGGATGCCAAAATTCTCTGCATTGCCCAGAATCCTATGCTAAATAAAAAAAGTCATTTCCCACTGTGTTCCCCTCACCATGCATATGAGTTTCTTACTAGATTTAATTAATTCAAACAAAACACTGGATCTTGGGCTAGAGGAGAACTGGCCCCCCGACTGAGCCTGGTTTCTCCCAAGGTTTTTTCTCCATTCTGTCACCGATGGAGTTTTGGTTCCTTGCTGCTGTCGCCTCTGGCTTGCTTAGTTGGGGACACTTCATTTCCAGCGATATCGTTGACTTGATTGCAAATGATTACAAAGATACTATTTAAACTGAACTGAGCTGGATGATGACATCACTGAATTCAATGATGAACTGCCTTTAACTGAAAAATGAGTGTTTACTATTGTCACTTTGCATTATTGACACATCCTAATTAATGCTGTACAGTTGCTTTGACACAATCTGTATTGTTAAAAGCGCTATATAAATAAAGGTGACTTGACTTATTCACTGTGTAAATAAGACTTTGAATTCTAAAGGTTTTATATTGTTAATAACTCTGGCAAAGTCTTGATTTAATAAAACATCATTTTTTTCTCATTTCAATATTTTATTATTCATTTATTTCTTTTGTGTATGCTGTATTTGTGGCGTACGTAAAACTCACCCGAGTATGTGCTCGCACACGAGGCGGCAGTAGTCCGAGTGTGAGCTGGTGATGAGCAGCAGGATTTTCCCGCTGTTCTTCATGCTCCTCAACCATCTCTTCACCGCATCTGAGCAGGGCTGCAGGTAACTGCCAGGACAGCACTTCACACTGGGGAAATACGTCCCAGTGTCCTCTAAACATCAACATTTAAGAACACAACAGAAAAAAAAAACAGAATCTACATATATGAAATCTTTCACAAGTTTCAAACATAGGGTCATTTTAAGGATTTATTGTTTTCTTTTATTGTCAAAATATTATCAATATGTAAATTCAATAACAGATCAAATTATTCAAATAGAGAACAGTATAACACGCAAACATATTTAAATATATGAATATTTGTAATAATATTTTACAATAAATGCAGCCTTGGTGAGCAATCAAGCAATAAAAGTTGAAATAACAATCAAGCAATTAATTAATAAAATAAATTGAAATAACTTCAGGCTTGCCACAGTATTACTTAATAGAACAATACTTTTTAATAATTTGTTTAAACACAAAACATACAAATATGCAACAAATAATACAACAACAGTTATTAGATCAAATAATCACATTTATAATAACATGAAATTAAAAAAACTAACTAGCAACAACATAGTTTAAATCACATTTATAAACATTAAACTAATATTAACCATAGAGACTAAGAAATGCATGCACAATTATTAAACAAATGGAACTTAGGATAATATATGATCATATATATAAGGGTCAATTTTTTGATTTATGCATCATCTGAAAGCTGAATGAATAAGCTTTCCACTGATGTATGGTTTGTTAGGATAGGACAATATTTGAAAATCTGGAATCTGAGGGTGCAAAAAAAATCAATAATTTTGACCCATACAATGTATTTTTGGCTATTGCTACAAATATACCCCAGCGACTTAAGACTGCTTTTGTGCTCCAGGGTCACATATGTTTATTTTTAAGATCATATATGCTCACCAAGGCTGCATTTATAGTAAAATATTATTAAAAATATTAATATATTGAAATATTTTTGTGTGTGTTTTACTGTTCTCTATTTGAACAAGTTTTGAAATGTAATTTATTCCTGTGATACAAAGCTGAAATTTCAGCAGCCACTATTCCTGTCTCCTTCAAAATTCTTCTAATACACTGATTTCATTCTCAAGAAACATTTCTTTTTATTATCAATGTTGAAAACAGTTGTGCTGCTTACTATAATTTTTCAGGATTCTTTGATGAATAGAAAGTTCAAAAGAACAGTGAAAAGAAACATAAAGCTTGACTATCACAAAACATGTCTTACAAAATTGAAATCAATATATTGTTTTCTGTACAAGACTAATCACTCAAAAATCTTATTCAGAACTATTCAGTATAGGTTTTATGGCCTTATTTCAGCTACATTTCCCCGCCCAAAACTTACTAACCACGCATAATCTTTTTTTTTTTCTAAAAAATGCAAACATGAATCAATCTTGCTCACATATTATTGTAGCACAGTTTGTGCTGAATACAAAAAAAATAAATAAATACATGTTGGCCAATAGTATGTTATAAGTAGCTGAAATAAGCACAAATGTCAGGGCATGTCAAAACATTTCAAGGGCCCCAAAATCACCTCAGACCCCAGAGGGTTAATTGGAAATGTAATACTGTAAAAAGTCTGTACTGTCAATGTCTGTGTTAATTTTAGACCCTGCCTACAGCACTGCCAGCATTTAACATCCTTTAGATTATTTCTATCTCATCTTTATTTCTTATCCTAGCGTTCTATCTGACCTAACCCAGCCCATATGGTTTACATCAATCAGACACACACGACTCATGATTCCAAAACTTTTTCCACAGCCCACATCTGTCAAACAAAAACATACCCACGCAGTTTGCCAAATCGCAGACTTCCAGATTGAAACAAATCAGTATAAGAACATGTCAAATGCTTCGCTTCCACACTGAAAGCCGAATTTATTTACAAACCACACAAAACCAAAATTACTTGAGGAATAAAACCAAGATGAATGGAAAATTAGAACCACTGGAGTGTGTAGATTGTCGAGTTGTTAGTGAAAGAGTAAAAGTATCAGTATACAGCCGGCTTACTAAAACAGGAAGTGAACTGTGTTCGCCTGGAGGGAAGGAATGTGCTCCATATGTGAGAAGTACCGTGTCTTCATTTCATGAACAGGAGACTTGGGAAAAACAGGCATATTCACTAGTCTTCAGTTTATATTGGCAAATACTGCCGCACCACGTACACACAGCCACGTCTCCGAGCCCTCAACACATCTCACACAGGGGAAGTCGTGGCCTAATGGTTAGAGAGTCGGACTCGTAACCCAAAGATTGTGGGTTCGAGTCTCGTACCGGCAGGGATTGTAGGTGGGGGGAGTGAATGTACAGCGCTCTCTTCCACCTTCAATACCACGACTGAGGTGCCCTTGAGCAAGGCACCGAACCCCCAACTGCTCCCCGGGCGCCGCAGCAAATAATGGCTGCCCACTGCTCCGGGTGTGTGTTCACGGTGTGTGTGTGTTCACTGCTGTGTGTGCGCACTTTGGATGGGATAAATGCAGAGCACTAATTCCGAGTATGGGTCACCATACTTGGCCACATGTCACGTCACTTTCACTTTTTCACTTTCACACTCACACGCTGCAACGGCTGTCAGGCTACAACACACTGGGCTCTGCTGAAAAGTATGTGTGTATAATAAAAGACAGAAAGAGTATAAACGTATTCAATTAACAAGGCGAATAGAAGCATTTACAGTAGTGGTCTCTTCCAGAAACACTATTTTTTTTGCACAACTCACAACTTTTATATAGATGTATAAATGTTTGCTTGCCTGTTCATGCAGGTCCGTAAGAGCACACATTCATATCTTGTGCATTTTGGAGTGTTAAAGTGGACAGTGTTCGCAAGGACACATCTTATTACAATATTTAGACATATACCAGTTATATAGACATTCCCCTTTAAATGGACTTTTGTCAGCCTTACAATTTGTACAAAATAAGAGGTTCACATATTAAAATCTATAAAAAAAAAAAAAAAAAGTGAATATAAATCCAAGTGAATTACTTTTACCGTGCTGCCCCCATGTGGTAAACACCTCGTATTACTCCCACAATTCTTTTTTTAAAAATAAACATTACATGACATTTTTAGTGCAATTATGAGAAAAGATGTTTTCAGACTCAATTGAGAAATTGTCACATATTAAAATCTATAAAAAAAAAAAAAAAAGTGAATATAAATCCAAGTGAATTACTTTTACCGTGCTGCCCCCATGTGGTAAACACCTCGTATTACTCCCACAATTCTTTTTTTAAAAATAAACATTACATGACATTTTTAGTGCAATTATGAGAAAAGATGTTTTCAGACTCAATTGAGAAATTGTTTCTGTCTCTAATTATAGATATTTGGTTAAATAAATGAGAAAAAAAGCGTTTGTCTATGATTACAGGAGTTTTAAAACATTTCGATGTTAAGGACCTCAAATAAGCTGTATGGCTACTGAAGATAAAGTTTGGTGTTGTAAATTGTTTTGAAAGCGTTGAAGGTTTTATCGGACACACTGCCAGTGAGACAGAAACTGTCAGATAGATTCTGTCCTTCTGGGCATTATTCTTCACCTATCACATATTTAAGTACACACAACACCACTAATGAAAAGAAGTTTAAATAGCAGAACTTTGTCAAGGAAACATAAAGCAAGGAATCCCCTTCCTAAAAAACAAAGGCAGCGATATTTTTTTCATGTATAAGAACACATTTATATTTTGTGAGAAAAAGCACAAAACCTAGCATGCATAATATATAAAGACATGTGTTTGCAAATTTAAATAATTGTCTTTTATATTGCCATGACACTAAGAAAACAAATGATTAAAATATCATCTGAAAGATATTATTTGCTTTTCAGAATAATCTTTTCTTAAAGGGATAGTTCACCCAAAAATGACAATTCTGTCATCATTTACTCACCCTCATGTAGTTTCAAACCTGTATGAGTTGCTTTCTTATGTCGAACATAAAAGAAGATATTTAGAAGATTGCTGGTAATCAAACAGTTGGTGGTTGCCATTGACTTCCATAGTAGGAAAAGAAAATACTATGGAAGTCAATGGCAACCACCAAATCTTCAATCTAATTTTAAACAGACAGCCTAGCGCCCCCTGGGGGTCTGTGGACAGCAAAAAAAAAAAAAAAACTATTGTCAGGATTTACTAAACACATGCAGTTAAAAATATAGTGATGAAAAGGGATGGAATGTAATTTTAATAATTCACTAAAAGGTGCTAAATGAAAAATAAGTAAATTATTTTTCTTATCATTATTTGACACCAGTTACTGGTGAAGGGTGTCAAGTGAGCAAAAAAGACCTCTGCCAAATAAAAAAAAAAACAGGAATTTGAGACTCAGCAGACTTCAAAAGGGAAATAGGATGACTTAAAAGTATTAAAATTCATTTAAATTATAATTAATATATTCAAATATCAAACCCTCATTTAAATTAAATGATAACAAACACAAAGTCATGACTTTGCCCCCTCCCCTCCCCTCAGTAACTATTATTTTTATTGAAGAACATGATTCCATGGGGACCCTGAGTCAAAAAGGTGGAGAATGATCAGTAGAGAGCGTTATTGTTTGATTAGAAGCACACTCACTCCTGCCTCCAAGCAGCTGATACACACCACTGTATTCACCAACACTGAGGCACACACACATGGATTATTATCTGAACATTCACATGTGATAGCACAAATAGTGCACACATGACTGATATAGCTAACACAATACATAAAAAAAAAAAAAAACAGACTTTTATTACCCGAAGCACTTCTACACAATTAGAAAGCAAATATGTCTATAGCAGAAAAGGGAACAGGGAAAACTTTACCACAGAGGGGGATTAATATGAAATAATGTGAGGATATGCCTGTTTATTTGTTTGATTTCTTGCTTTTCTGCCATACAGACAGACAAATGCAATGGTCCGGCGTGACACTCTCTGCGTGGACCAGTGATCTTATCCAGCATTCTGATGGAAGCAGCGAGCTTGGAACTTGGAATGTCTAACAAACAAAAACAACAGCGCTTTGTAGTTTGGACGTCTGAGCGCAGTCAGCGACCACCCGCATACACAATGATTACGATCAGAGCTCACATTCAGTGCTTCAAAGCGGCATGTAACACATTCTCTGAGATTTTAACAGAGATGTTTGCACTGAAGACAGTGTTAGCATCTTTTCGTTTTAACTGTAGGAGAAAATGTTTTGTTTTTTTTAAGCTTTTACGCACAATTTTTAAATTCCGAGTTAAAATCTTTATTGCGTCAACGTTACGGGATGTGACGTTTTCTCACACCTAGAATACATCGACGACTCAATACAGCAAGAGAGAGATGCATTCATGGATCACAAGCATGTTTGTTTTTGCTTTGCGAGAGATTTGGCATGGCATAAATTCTCTTCTATTGACATTTGACACAAATGCAATCTATCCATACCACAAGTGTAACCAGTGTTAAGAGCTCCTTGATATAACTGATGACACTGCTTATAGGTACAAACACCACAAAATAAGTCTCACTAAAAGTGCAACAGTGCACTAGGGTTAGGTTGCCTATGAAAGCCTGTTGACTGATTTTTATGTGAAGGACTTGAAATGATTTTGCCGGAAAATCAAAAGGATGTGACGTCACTGTTTTGGCCGATGCTTGCTCGCATCTCTATGGAAAGTGCATGCACAAGCAACTGGTAGCTGGCTGCAGTTAACAGCCACCGGTATCATTACCAGCTGTTTTGATTCTTACATATAGTCCCTATAAAATATGTATCACAGAATATGCATGTATTTGTGTAATGTATTGTGAGCTTACAAAACCACATATAATACAATTTACCACATATTATGTATTACAGGCTGCATATTTTGCTTAAGTCAGAAGCCGTTGTTGTGTTGTGTGTCTCCCCTCTTCACCTCCACAGCTTACCACATCCACTTTTTAAACATTTTTCAAGTCCGCGGTGAGAACTAACCAGTGCTAAAATACGGGGTTTCATGCCCTTTAAGGTACTGCATTATGCTTTACAGGTATGTGCTTAACATTCAATTTGCAGTATTTTCAAATTATTTCCTGCTCTTATTCTATTTTAAAAAACACTTAAGAACCTCTTAAAGGTGCAATAAGTGATTTCAGATGTTTTGCTTCAACTTCAACTACACCCTTTCTCTAAAACATTCAACATCCAGTTCACAGGATCCAGTAGTTTATTGTGTACACTGCTACAAATGACTGAATAATTCAAATATTAAATCTGTCTGTCAGACACCTGTGAGCGAGTAACATGCTATAGACGTCGCATCTGGTTATATATGCTTTATACAATACATATGCAAAGCGGATTCACAGTAATAAACAAGAAAAAAGTTTGTGTTTCACAAGTTCTCCTCTCAATGGCTAATGGAAAATGAACATGGCTTGCTGTCCTCAAAGAAGGCTCGATCCTGAGGCTCGGCTTGATCTACGAGTTAAAGGCAGCTCTGCTGAAAACAAAAGTATCATTATCCTGCTCAATTCAGTTTTGTTCTCATCCGATAGTGTCAGTGCAGGCAAATCGATAACATTACTGAATATTAAAGGGGTCATATGATGCTGCTAAAAAGAACATTATTTACTTTAAATATAAAAAAAATAAAATATAAAAACTCTTTAAATTCCGTGAGTCAGAACAGCCGGCACTGTAGTCTACTCTGCCAGGATCAGTAAACAGTCCTCCATAAAATGTGCTGGACACATCTGAATATTTGGGTTGAAGTGTTCTGGAACAGTGTTGTAAATACAACTTAACCACTGATTTCTAGTCGTGTCCATTTTTGGAAGGCCAAACAAAGTAGTTTCGTTTTCACAAAAAAACACAGCATCACACACCACGGCTTTGAGTGAGCAGAGGCCGGGGGCTAGAGTGAGGAACGGCCAGAGGGCTAGAGTGAGCAGAGGCGGTGGGCTTGCGGCAACCACATGTGACGACCCCGGGCTGGACTCCGCTTCGTCCACGGTGAAAGCCGATCCGGTGATCCACATCGCAAAGTTGTTGTATTTCCGCAGCAACCGGCACGGATCAGCTCCAGGCATGACGAAGCAGATATCATCCTCTTTTGGAAGACCAAACAAAGTAGTTTCGCTTTCACAACGAAACACAGCACCTTCATGACATGGCGGCGGCGGCAACAACAATACTACAGCGAGAATAAAAGTTACGCCTTCTTTCTTTGCGTGAACATTTGGGCGGTGTTATGCAAATCTTCCCACATAGCGACGTAGACGTGGGGGCGTGTTCGAACGAGCCGTTTTAGGTAGGCGTGGCTGACTCAACTTTTATAAAGAATATCTCTTTGGATTTGAGACTTTAGTCTTTGCAACTTTACAGATCTTCTTTATGCACCAAGAGCTTCTAAAACTCCAAAGAGAAAGGAAAAATTGAAATCGCATCATATGACCCCTTTAAACCCCATCTTTTAAACCCCAACTAAGCAAGCCAAAGGCGATAGTGGCAAGGAACCCAAACTCCATCAGGTGACAGAAACAGAGAAAAAAACCTTGGGAGAAACCAGGCTCATTTGGTTATCCAGTTCCTCTGGCCAATTAAATTAATTCTGTGTGATTTGTCATTCTAGACTGCATCACAAGTCAGACTTTGTGGACTGATATTATTCTACATATTTCATCCAGCTTCTTCCGCTTAGAGATTTTTTTCTATCATTCTTTCCTGCTCTTATGCTATTTTAAAAACACTTAAACTCTAGGCTATAAGTGATTTCAGATGTTTCGCGAACAACTACACACCAAAACAAACAAAACCTAGTTCACGGCATACAGTTGTTTATTGTGTCCTCTGTATAATGCGACAAATTACTCAATTACTAATTAAATTATTAGACGACTCACCTGGGAGCTTTTAACATGCTATAAAGAATCTGCAATTTAGTCCAAAAAAAGTCCTTTAATCTCTCCACAACATCTCACAAATAAACATGTGGATTCAGCATAATAAAGTGGAACACTGGAACTGATTGTTGAAGGCGGTGAATTCGAACCCAAGCAGTGTTCTGATGGCTGCACAGGCAATGCTTTAAATATTATGAGCCATTTCTCTGACAGGGTTTTACAGTGCTGCTGAATGTTAGATAAAGCACAGCACACAACTTCTTATATGCGGAGATATCAACCTCCACGGCTCGACCATTGGAAAAAAATATAAGGGTCAACCTGCATCACGTGTGCCTCATAAACCAATCACATTAGTTAAAATCCCATTATAGCAGGGGTGTCCAATCCTGCTCCTGGAGGGCCAACGTCCTGCAGAGTTCAACACGATTGCCTGGAAGTTTCTAGTGAGTCTGAAGACTCTGATTAGCTGTTTCAGGTGTGTTTCATAAGGCCTGGAGCTAAACTCTGCAGGACAGTGGCCCTCCGAGAGCAGGTTTGGACAACTGTCAACCACTGTTTGCAGATACCAGACTCAGATAGGAATGAATGAGTAGTGCCATAAACTGAACACTACTTGTCGTAAAATTGTGGTACCTCTGTTTTAAATTCCAAATATAGACCTTATGCAGCCTCGCTCATTTTCAGCACTGCGTTCGGTGTGTTCTGTCTTCTGGTTTGAATTTTCACAGCATGAAGGTAAAATCTTTCGGATTTATGAATGAATCGCTCATTTAAAAATATTCCTGGTCTACTGACATTTGTTATGACAGCTACTTCCAACATTACAATGTTCATGATAACTTTCATTAACTCTACAACAGTGTTAATTTTGACAGGCATTTTTGATTTACTCTTAGTCTTTATCTTGAGACGAAAATGCTTAATAGTCTTATGCCCGGTTCAGACTACACGATTTTAGCCCGATTTTGCCACGATTTCCTTGACGTAGGGTGTCGTGGGGATTCGTAACGACAATGGGTGTCGGGACGCAAGATTGCATCGTTTCAGCTCGTGTAGTGTGTCAAAGTGGACGACAACCGATTCCACATCTGCGATGCTTCACATCACGACAGAAAGACTAGCATGTTTAATTTTTTTTCCATTGTCCACGACGAGTTCTGTCACATTGGTGACTTTGACCAATAGCAGCACAGAAGCTCTTTCATACACAGGTTTCAAACATGGCGAAACGAAAGAATTATGAGATGGTAGGAAAGGTTCGTGGAGCTGTGGCAACAGTACTCCTGCCTGTATAATGTGTCATTGAGGGACTACCACTACAGAACAAACAGACGGCACGCGATGAATGGTCGGGAAGCAACGTGTAGCCTGACATGTTTCTTGTCCACGACACGACAAGATTTTAGGAGTCAAAATCGTTTAATCTGACACAGTGACTATCGTGACCGACAAAAATATCGTGTAGTCTGAACCGGGCATTAGTCACATTTTAGTCATTTGAGTCTTTCATAGTTTTAGTCGACGAAAAGTCATTGCATTTTTGTCAACTTTTAGTCATTACTTTTAGTCAAACTGCAGTTACCAACATTTATTTTGGTAGCTATTTTATATGTAGTCTTCAAACAAAAATAGTAATTAATTCTTCTCTCTTTAGACCAAATCAATTAAGCTTATGAGAAATTTGAATCAAGGACTGAATTAGGAATAACTTGAATAAATGATGACAATTTTCATTTTTGGGTGAACTATCCCTTTAACAGAAGTGAAAAGGGAGCAACTTATAAAAATTTTGTTTATGTTCACTTAATCCATAACCGACTATGGCAAGCCGTTTTGACTTTTATTCATTCTCAGGATATGGGCTTGCCATAAACCGACTGTATTTACTTGAGATACTCTACACGATAGACATTTGGACTGCGGTGTGTGTATTTGAGCACTGAGAACTGATCACGCGCTGTATATGAGAACTGAAGAAGTGGAGCGTGCACGAGAGAGAGCACTTCTATCAGCTCAATTCCGCCTATCC
>NW_015547733.1:259755-265738 GCF_001515605.1 Sinocyclocheilus anshuiensis
GATCGCGCGCTGTATATGAGAACTGAAGAAGTGGAGCGTGCGCGAGAGAGAGCACTTCTATCAGCGCAATTCCGCCTATCCCGCCTTCACTAACTTTAAGTTAATTGACAACAAATTGTGACTCCCGGGAAAAACAGGATGTCTGGTCACCTTATCCCTACCCCTTCGGGTGCTGAGGCCATTGTTTCAGATCGCTAGTTCGCATTTTGGTAGCCTATCCATCCACTGCGGCTCCTGTTCCTAAAGTTAGTGAAAGCAGGATAGGCGGAATCGCGCTGATAGAATCACACTCTCTCTCGCACACTCCACTTCTTCAGTTCTCATATACAGCGCACGATCAGTTCTCAGTGCTCAAATATACACACAGCAGTCCAAATGTCTATTGGGTAGAGTATCTCACGTAAATACATTCGGTTATGGATTATATGAACGTAAACAGGTGGGTGAAAACTGAACGTGTGTCAGTATTACATGCATGCTTTCCGTCTTAAAGGGACATCATTCCTAATTAAGTACCTATCCGTATCATTAATGTTAACCAACAAAAGATGTTAAATAAAAATGTTAAGTAAACCTACTGTATCTGAAAAATTTGTTTAATTTGTTTCTCTTTCGTATTTGTCTTATTGTCTCAGCTGCAAATCACGTCGTTATTGCACTGCACGAGTTATGCATGCGCAAGGAGTCAAATGTTGTTGTTTTTTTTATCACCATAATTAGATTATGAAGAATGATTTGTTGATCTTGTTTTCCCTTTAATACATACCTTCCGCAATATATTTTTCAATTACTTTCAAAAAGTGGTAGGGACAATATCGACCCTGGCAAAAAGTGGGGACATGTCCCACCCGTCCCACACGCAAATTACGCCTATGGACAGGGACGCACATTTTGAAGGACAAGACAGTAGCCTATAGGATGTATTTTGATTTTTTTGCGTTGCACAAACCTATGCCTAAACTATCATTTTGTAACGTTTTATAATGTTTTTATTAGTCTGCACGTTTTTGTGCAGTCGTCACTGACTGAATGATTGCAGACATTAAGCACACTTACTACTTACACACTTAAGGCTGTTTCACACTGAGCGCGATGCGAAAAAGCGAGGCAAATCGCAGACGAATGTTGCTTTCACACTGAGCACGAAACGATTGATCGCCTAATTCGTGCTAATTCACGCCTGCACGCTAGGTGGTGCCGACCAGCAATGCATTTTTACTCAGATGTATCTCATATATGGATTTAACATCATCCACTGCTCAATATACAGCATTAAATACAGCTAAATAAAGTTTGGTTCTACGCCAGAAACACAAACTATCTATAATGCTTACAAGAAAACATCTTAAAATATAAATATAAGGACAATTAGCATCAAGCCACATTTGAAAATTTATGTGATTATTGTTTTTGCTTAAAACCCACTATAAATCATCATCGAGTGCTTGTAATAACTTCCGATTGTGATCTATAGTTGATTTTGATTCTATAATAGGCAGACATGCACTTTTTGTAGGCTATGTTTAATAATGCCACACTGTTTATTGTCATAAACATCCTTTATTGTTATAAAATTACCATGAGCTTCATACAAAACACATACAGAAAATATATCGTCATAATCATATGTCGATTTGCTTTCATATTTCATGTGTAGAAAAATGTTTCACTAATTTTTTTAAATGCGGAAGATCTAGAGAGTTAACGCGCTCGATTCATAACACTCGCGCACGTGGAAGAAAACGGACACTCCAGGTCACATAATTCAATGGAGAATTTAGAAATTATATTAAGAACATGTGAGAATAAATCTGTTCTCAGATACCAAAGATAACAGGAACTCGGCATCACCACTCTCTTCTCTCTACCGGGATACTCTTCTTCGGTGTTTGTTTGCACTGGTTTTCGAAACAGCGCCACCACTCTCACCCTTTTGTGCAACAGCAGCTGCTCTGGGCACGTGATCTACAGGTGCATCTCAATAAATTAGAATGTCGTGGAAAAGTACATTTAAATTAGCATTATTTATGATTTCATTATTAAAATATGATTTCATGCATCCCACAAGCTGTTAAATGTTACATTCATACACATTATATGATATTATTGATATTCGGCTGTCTTTCATTTTATAAATAAAAATGCAATTACAATTCTCAACCGCTAGATGGCAATTGTAGCCCTACGGAGACATGACTACTGGCAAAGCGAAACATGAGAGTTAGTAGAGATCAGAGTTGTGTTTTGAATTTTTTTTACAGGAGAGAGCACTAAGTTTACTTATCGGAGAGCAGCGGGCAAACAACAAACGATAAAGGACATTCCTACTTGGTGTCACGGTGCGTGCGGGGAGATAAAGCGAGGACTCAAGTGCAAGAAGAATTGGAGAAACTGAGGAGGAGTTTCAACATCTGCAAAAGCGGTTGGAAATTGAAAAGATCCGAGCAGCAATGGTAAAAAACAGGTGTCAAAGTTGTGCAGAATTGAAGGAAGAAACCTCAAAAACAGTGCCACAAGGATGCTGGACAGGTAAAGCCTACAAATCTTGCCACATTAATCAAACATTGTGGTGTCAATACTCAATAAGTTACAACGCAAATCAGAAATTTAAAGAATTCCTTTACTGGCCATTTTGAAATGTCAAACTTTGTCCGCAATTGTTAACCACCTCAATTTGTATTATATTTTAGGGTTTTAAAAAAATTCCCTCATGTCCAAATTCAACACGCAGGGGGGGTGTCCGCTGCAGAAAGAGGCATTTGAGAAGAGTGCACTGTTCTCGGTCATTAGAGGTATGTGTATAAAACACACAACATTTACCAGAGAGCTTCTCTCCTTTTTAACACACTGATTAAAAGTAAACCAACAAAAGGGTTAGTCTTTTTTTTTTATGTTGTCATTTATCCGTAATGTTTTAATGTTAAGTGTGATAACATGCTCAAATGTTATTTTTTCTTAATAAAATCTGTATATTGGATGGATTGCCATTTTGTTGTCTATTAGATGTATATATGTAGTCGTTTAATAGTGGTCTAATTGATGACTTTAGTTTGATTGTTCTTAAACTGTTAGGCTAAAGCCTCGTACACATTGGGACGATTATCGCGCGCGCTTATCGACTAATTCGACTTATCAACGTTTTTCGACTCATCTTTTGTGTTCATACCCAAGCGATTTTCGTTGGCGATGAGCCGCGTGAACATGCAAATTCACTCCCTGACATTAGATGGCACTTAATGAAAAACAGAAATACCCCGGTACACATCGAATCCTATTTGATCTGCAGTTCCTCTCCAGAAAAACTTCCTCTTATAGAGATTTTTGTATTCGCTGTCGCGTTTGTCATAAAGCCCTTTGTGTTCAGACACCAATGAGACCAGCAGCTCTACATTCATCTCGCCTCGATGCATCTTCTTGGTCTACTTACTTCCTCTTCGTCCTTAGGTGTCAATGTGTGCTCGGCAAGACCGTTTTGTGCTTGAGTGGCACCAAGTCGTGTTTTACTGTAACTTCAGCAGCTCCAGGCACGTGAACAAAAGTGCCAATCTCATTGGTCGGCCAGTTTTTAACGCGGCGCGTCAAACCAAAAAAACGAGCCCGAGGCGTTTTTTTAAAAATGACGCTTTTACGCCTCGCGCGTCGGTGTGCACACTCACATTGGCGACCTTTGTTTAGTCACGAGGCGTTAAACATCGACGATAATCGCGCACGATATTCGTCCCGGTGTGAACAAGCCTTTAGGCTATATTTACAAAATCAATAGGAATCTAAGACCACACACACACAAGCATGAAAGTGTTCCTGTAATAAGTACAATTTTGGATTAAACAAAATTGTATGGACAAAAGTTTAAAAGTAGCCTACATTTGGTACACTGTAAATCAGAAAACAAATACTTCACTGCATTTTACGGAATGGAATAAGCAATTTCATGTTAAAAATAATTTTATTAACAAATGTTCATAAGTGTGCTTGTTTTGATATGATATATACAATACTGTTCTAAGGATTTGTATTAGTAAGGTTCTTTGTTCATGTTTACCAACTGCATTTAGGCTATCAGATACATTTTTTTTTTTTAAATATTAATATTGTGAAATAATTTTACAATTTAAAATAAAGGTTTTTTCCCTTTGTGATGTCAGATCTCAACTTTCTTTAGTGTCTCATGATCCTTCAGAGATCATTATAATATGCTGATCTGCTGCACAAGAAACATTTCTGATTATTATCACAGTTGAAAATGGTTGTACTGCTTAATGAAGTGTGGAAAACATTATGCAGCGACAGGATTCCTTGATGAATAGAAAGTTCAGAAGAACAGCATTTACTTGAAATAGAAATCTTTTTTTACATTATAAATGTATTTACTGTCACTTTTATTACATTTAGCTTTATTATTTCATATTTTATACAGCAGATTCTACAAGGATGTTAACATCACACTCTCTTGTCTCCTATGTTGTCTTGTTTTGGTGCATAAATCTTTTTAGTTTGTAACAAGGATTCAATAGTGATTCATGCTCAAATACCAACACACATTTGACCAACATCTTATCACAAGCTAATCAAGGCCACAATCCAATCTTTATTCCACTTTATTTTTTGTAATTAGAGGCCCTTTTTATTTATTTATTTATGTATGTATGTATGTATGTAGTCATTTAGCAGACACTTTACACACACATAACAAAAAGAAAACAAGCAGATAGAATAGAAAAATGAATAGAGAAAGCTAGTGTTAGAGGCCTTTTTTTAAAGAAAACAAGCAGCTGGAAAATGAATAGAGAGTGCAAGTGTTAGAGAGTGAAGTCAACAAATAGATAAAATAGAATTAGAATAGAGAGTGCTAGAGTTAGAAATGGTCAAAGAACAGATGATGGAGAATAACACCAGTGTAGGTTGCAAAATGTTTATTAGGCCACTGATATGGTGGTGAACGTTGAAATATAAATTTCTTAAAAAAAAAAATCATAGTAATCCCAAACTTTTGAATGGTAATGTCATGTATCAAACGCCAGAACCAAGTTAAGAAATGTCTTTTTTTTTTAGCTTTATTATGTCATATTTTTATACAGCAGATTCTACAAGGACGTTAACATCACACTCTCTTGTCTCCTATGTTGTCTTGTTTTGGTGCATAAATCTTTTTAGTTTGTAACAAGGATTCAATAGTGATTCATGCTCAAAATTCAGAAAAACTTTACGTCGCACCCTCCATGAATATCATTTTCTTGGATTTTGAGTGTGAATCACTATTGAATTCATATTTTTAAAAACAAAATGTCACTGTCTCACATAATATCCACACCAACACACATTTTACCAACATCTTATCACAAGCTAATCAAGGCCACAATCCAATCTTTATTCCACTTTATTTTTTGTAATTAGAGGCCCTTTTATTTATTTATGTATGTATGTATGTATGTATGTATGTATGTAGTCATTTAGCCGACGCTTTACACATACATACACATAACAAAAAGAAAACAAGCAGATAGAATAGAAAAAGAATAGAGAAAGCTAGTGTCAGAAGCCTTTTAAAAAAAAACAAGCAGTTGGAAAATGAATAGAGAGTGCAAGTGTTAGAGGGTCAAGTCAACAAATAGATCAAATAAAATTAGAATAGAGAGTGCTAGAGTTAGAGGGTCAAATAAAGATGGAAGGGATGTGTTTTTAGACGATTCTTGAAAATGGCTAAGCACTCAGTTGCTCGAATTGAGTTGGGCAGGTCATTCCATCAGGAGGGAACAACTTATGTGTTAAAAAAAAAAAAAATATATATGTTTATGAAACTTTATGACTTAGCCTATAAATAATGTTGAATGAGGGTTTGTTGGGCATCAAAATGACCATGCATTTTTATCAATGATCATCATTGTGTATCATCCAGGTACCGTGCAACACATGGTCAAAGAACAGATGACACAGAATAACGTCAGTGTAGGTTGCAAAATGTTTATTAGGCCACTGATATGGT
>NW_015547733.1:265826-273242 GCF_001515605.1 Sinocyclocheilus anshuiensis
ATAGGTTTATTTCATTTGTTGCAGGCAGTGATGTATTCAACAATGATAACAACTAATAACAGACACAGATTTAAAGCATCGCAAGCTACAAATGAAGAGCACAAAGAACTGAAATCAATGTATACAACTAGCTGAAGTTTGCTGTGCTTTATCCTAACATTACACAAAGAATGCCTGCAATCATTCAGTCAGGGACGACTGCACAAAACGTGCACTGTAAACTAATAAAAACATTATAAACTGTTACGAAATGATAAACAAATGTAGTTTGTGCAACGCTGGAAATATATTTGCCTATTTTTAGAAATATTCCATTAAACCTGCTGAGATACAAGGAGCGTGAACTGAAATTCTCAGTTCCACCTGGTTCCACGCGCTTGTCCGGGAAACTAATGAATATTCATGTGTGCTCTGCCCACTGAAATGGAAAATCTTGGAAACCGAAAATCTCGTAACAATAGTCCTCAAATAACATTATAGTCCCGTCTCGTCTTGTTAACGAAGACGCGGCATAAATTTGGTCATATCATCAGATATTAGTTTTAGCTCGTCAACATCTCGTCTTAGTCACAGAAAAAAATGTTTATTAACAAATATATATCGTCATCGTCTTCGTTGACGAAAATAACATTGCTCTACAATAAGTTAATCGACTTCACCAGCTACTGTAATTACTCTTCAACAGCGATGAAATGACGAAAGTTCAAACACAAAATTCTAAAGATTCTTTCTGTTTCTCTGGCGCATAAGGTCTGCAATTCCAAAATAAAGATTTAAACACAGACACATTAAAAATTAGCGGACAGACTGACGATTCATTAAATAAGCTGTTTCCACTCGAAAGCAGATTATTCAGTGTTCTGGTGCATCTCCTCCACTGACATGCATTTAAAAAATGTCTTGTCTCCTTGCCTAAAAAAAGGCCTCTGCTATCAGCGCAATGAAACATTCGCTCTTATTAATGCAAAGTTGTGCAAATTGTAAGCCATTTTTTTTCTTCTTTTTTTCAGTTTGTTGGCTTTTAACAATAAAAATAAACAAAAAATAATTTGATTGTAAATTTGATTACCACATTAAATTCATGTACACACTTTAGCTATCTATATTTTCTGCTGATGTTACAACTTTCCCTATATGTTTTAATTAAACATTGACTGTGCAACACATTTTGTCGGAAAAGAAATAATAAAAGTATTTTATATATATATATATATATATATATATATATATATATATATACACACATACATATACAGTAGTCAACATTTCAAGTGGATCAAAACCTTTAATCAAAGTTGTTCTAAAACCTAAAACAAAATGTGTTCTTGTCTTAGGACAACTTTGATAAACTTTTTTGATCCACTTCAGATGTTGACTACTGTATATATCATAAATATATAAGGTGGTGAGGCATTTTATCCCACACTCGGGATAAATGCTCACCAGCATAGGGCAAAAGGCACCCAGCACTAATACAAATGCTTATTACATAACATATTAAAGTAATATGTTTTGCATAATATCTAATATTTGTTTAAAACAATAAATTCAGCAATGTTTGTACCATATTCTTTTTATTTGAATACAATTATTCAATACACTGTCATTAAAAATGGTTAATATTAAAAATTGAAAGCTTCTTACTGTCACGTTACGCTGCCGGAAGGAACATGGAGCCGTGGCTAATCGAAAGAGTCTTTATTAATCCAACACAGGGGGTAAATCCAACATAGGGAACAGGAGGTAGACACACGTACATCACTGATAGACCCGACAAATACTAATAGACTAGGACTTATAAAGACAGGGCAATCAGGGGAACACAGGTGACAACAATGGAACATAATCAAACTAAACGAGGACAGGAACATGACCAAATAAGGAGACACAGGAAGGACTACGGGGACAATACAGGTACAAAAGTCTGACATATCGCCCCCTCCCGGAAGGTGCGTCCTCGCACTGTAACAACAACAGAGGGAGGCATAGGTGGGAGCTTGGGAGGAGGCTCAGGAGGAAGACGGACATCCGGGAGGGGGCCGGCAGACAGAGTTCAGGGAGGAGACAATGGAGGGAGGAGCCAGGAGGGGCTTGGAGCAGGAGGAGTTCAGCTGGACCCAGGCCACAGCCATAATGACGGCCCACGGTGGAGCCGACGGAGGGAGGAGCCATGGAGGAGGAATAGCCGCCGACTCCAGGGGGCCGACCAACTGCAGCGGAGCAGGTGGTGGAGGAGCCCGAGGCAGAGACGGAGAGCCAACGAGCCAGGGGGATGCCGAGGATCCAGTGAGCCAGGGTGGAGCTGAGGGCTCTGGTGACCAAGGCGGAGGTGGAAATCCGGAGATCCGCGGTGGAGCCGGAGCGACTGAGGACCAAGGTGGAGCTGGCGGGAGGAAGGACGGGCATTGTCGCCAGCTCTCGCACCTGGTCTGACGGGTTTAGCTCTACGTCCGGGGCGATCCTCTGCTCAGTCGCTCGGCTTTGCACTGGCTCACTGATCGCGGCGGGAATTGGCTCTCCGTCATCGGTGGGCTCGGGCTGATGCTCCTCACCACAGGGAGATGGCGGGCTGGGCACTGGGTCTGGAGTGAATCTGACGAGATCATCCAAGGCGCAGGATGGCGATCCGTTTCTCGCCAGAGTTCACTCCACGAAGGCAACGAAATCCTCTCAAGGACCACCCTCGGATGACGGTCATCTGGGTAGCTGGTGGTGCTAGCTAACAACCGGAACAGTCTTGTATGGTCCTCGAGAGAGCACTCCCCCTGCTCCAGCAGGAGGAGGAGGAATTCGGGGTGAAGGAAGGGATCCATAGACACAACAGGAAACACTACGGAAACAAAAAGACTGAGAGAAAAAAAAGAGAAAACAAACGGAGGGGAGAACGCGGAGGTAACTGTATTCGGTCGGGTCTTCTGTCACGTTATGCTGCCGGAAGGAACACGAAGCCGTGGATAATCGAAAGAGTCTTTATTAATCCAACACAAGGGGGAAATCCAACATAGGGAACAGGAGGTAGACACACGTACATCATTGGTAGACCCGACAAACACTAACTGCACAGACTAGGACTTATAAACACAGGGCAATCAGGGGAACACAGGTGACAACAATGGACCATAATCAAACTAAACGAGGACAGGAACATGACCAAATAAGGAGACACAGGATGGACTATGGGGGGCAAAACAGGTACAAAAGTCTGACACTTACACTGTTGCTAATAATAATAATTACATTTTATAAGATTAATATCACATTTTTAATTATGATTGTTTATTTATAAATATGGTGATCATCTCCAAGGTAGATACCCAACTTAAACTATATTGGACATTTGAATCTAACCATGTCATTTCAACAAATGGAAAATTCAAAAATATGCTTCAGTTATTGAAAAATGCATTTAATCTCCTTGAACTGAAAATTATTACCAAGACCTTTGTCTCAAAATATATTTGGTAATTTTAATGATTCGCATTTGCTACATAAATCTATAACCTTTTAAAAAACAGTAAATATTAGATCAACTTAGCAAAGAATTGACTTTGCATTGCTGTTTGTGATCACATCAAGGATCAGCCAAACTTCTAGGTGCACAGCGAAACGCTGAAAGTGTTTCAAGAAAGTGCTACTGTGAGCTTTGCCATCTAGAGGGATAGAAGAAAATAAAATCAAATGCACCCTTTATTCTGTTCCGCCTTTAGCCCCATTGTAGCCTATATTAAAATTTGAGACACATAGCACAAAATACTACATAATCACAGACGTGGAACCAAATTGTGTTAAACAAATTAGTTTTGTTTGCGTTTGTATTTTTGATTGCACTTTCTGGTAATTATAATAATTGTCCTCGGCAAAGAAGGAGCGCGTGTAATTTAATTGCTCCCTTCCTGCGTTTAAGTGCGAACTGTAGTTTCGATTTGAGGAATTGGCCTGCTATAGACTATTGACTGTGCTAATTAGAAGGCGGCCACAGCGACTGTAGAGTATTTAAACTGCTTGGTCACTGTCATAACTCGGGCCAAGCGATTAGTCAACAGAAGAGACAGACGGCTGCACGTGAGTGTTTTGCGTAATACTTGTTTATACTAAATGTAAATGTAAATGTAAACAAACAAAAAAACACTCATGTCATTCTATGCTTTATTATGTGCTAACTTACTTTACTGTGTTTTAGTGCTGTGCAGGGTTGGCAATGGAAGTGCTGAGCATCTGTGAGAAGCTGGATTTAAATCCTCAAATACTTCAAAGACAAAATGCAAGATGATGAAATAAGCTGTGCCACTCCATTTCGAACCACTCACACCACAGTTTATGGGAGAAGAGAGCTCAGTTACCTCCTCATAAAGAAATGAATCAAAGAGATACTGACCATTTAAGACTGCAAAGTACACACACCCATGACACACTATTCATCTCTCACAAAATAAAGCTATTTGTAGTTTTATAGCAACCAGTCTATTTGTGACAACTGGAAAAAGGCCTTAAGTTTTATTTTCTGCGTTAGCTACACAATGCATTGCTGACTGTATAATATTTGCATGAGGATGCAGTGACCTTATTTGACGTTGCATTATTTTCTGCTGTACACCTGTTTGAATCCTGGTAAAACAGCCTGAAGAAACCACCCCTCACCATTTTTAGCAGCAAGGCCACTAATGAGTGCGTGTCCCATGTGGAATTTTTCTGCGGTTGCTAAAAGACAAGAGAGGAACTGAATGTGCAGTCTTAAAGGATCATAAAAAAACCCAGCTGAACCTAAACCCAGTGAATGTGGAACTCTGCAAGATCATCATATGCAACCTTTTAAGCATATAAAGCTCTTTAAGAATGAACTAAATGGGAGCGTGGTGAAAGCTGTGCCACTTTTTCCTCTTTTCTTTACCCTCTGTGCAACCATAAATGAGACTGAGGTAAAGCTAATACAGTACTCAAAATTATATTCCATTATGTCCACAGTGATGTGAACTGTTATCAACTGAAATTAGAAGCGTCTATGACACAGGGTCACAGACATGTGCAATTTCAAATTAAAGACAGGCAGTGCTTCTGTTGAGTTGTCCTCGTGGACTGCACACATAAACAGACAGCTTGACCATGAACAAATAAATCTTACGAGTCGGATCTTTTAATTAATTATTTGAAAGTCTTGCCAAATGATTGGAATCAGTCAAACTCTTTCACTGAATATATTACACAGAATCCGTCAGAGCAGGGGGTAAGAACTGAGAGAAAACAGTAGCAAACGCGTTTACTCTGTGGCGCCTCTACAAATCTCCCCACGAAAAACAAGCTGAACTTTATTCCATTTTTTAGAAAGCAGCCTGGAAATTGGAAAATTTCCCAAAGCAGTACATTGTAAAGAAACAACTTTCAATGTTGGATCTCTCAGTAAGTACTTGAAAGCCAATTTCTGTTTAGTAAACTATCGATTTTCACTATATTTGAAACTAATCGAATGAGATAATCAAATAATTAAATAAAATTGAGCTGAATGATGACACTATATGGTTTTCTGTAGAGCCACTTTATCATTGAAATTAATTTTGTAATTATAACTCAATTTATTAATTCCTAATTGATGAATTTTGCAACATTAATGCAGTTTTTTTTCCTGTTCACTACTGTAAAGCTGCTTTGAAGCAATCTGTATTATATAAAGCACTATATAAATAAATGTACAATGAACTTTTTAGTACTTACCAGCCAATTTGGCTACTAAACATTTAAAATACTGTTGAAATATAAAATACATTTTCAAGGTTAATCTTTAGCCAAAGCATTTATATGGTTTTACTCCAAATTCACAAGTATGTGTTGTACATTAGATCTGAATAAGTTTGCTTTAACTTAAAATAATTTGACCAGTTATGTATAATCTTCTTTGAAATTAAAAAAGCATACAGAAACAACAAAAAATGCTAAAAAAAACAAAATAATAATAATATTTTGTATCTTTTGCTAGATTAAGGCTGAGTTGCTAACTCACAGGCACATTTTAACGCACTCTACCTGATTTACTTATTATCTGCTTTTTCCACTAACTGAAACACAATCAACAGACAGATCGAAGATCCTCGGCACAAATGAGCAGATAAAGGTAAAATAAAGGTCATGCTTTGTGACCACAAGTGCTGAACCATAAGTACTTTCTCCGGAAAGCTGCAGGTTTTTTTTGGTTTCCTACGTCTGCATATGCTATTCTTCCTCACAGCTAAGAAAAAAGACCTTATGCCAAGCAGAACTACAGATTGTAAGAGAGGTACAATTAAAAACTCAATGGATGAGAAACGGTAGGATAGAAGAATGAATTGCAAAAGAGTTAAACAGGGCGTTGGGTTTAAGGGTGGGACTTGGTTAAGATTTAAGTGTCTCAGACGCCAGTTCCAAAGTAAGTCTTCCCTTAACTCGTCCCCGGAGGCTGCGGAAAACTGTGGACGTAACAATCTGTCATTACAGAAACCCCAACCAAGCTTCCAAATCTCTTGGAGTGAAGGAAAAGGTCTTCAGAATCTGTGCTTCACTCAAAGACATTTAGATGTGGCGAATACTCTGTAAAATAACACATACATATCTAAGCATGCTCGACACATTCATCATGCAAACTAGGCTAGTTGACAAACCAGTCTTAAGAAATCTCTGTGTTGTTAGGTTAGTTTACCTCCTTTTGATTGGATATGTTTCTTAAGGCCTGGACACACCAAGCCGACTTCAAAGAACTAGCAGCGACGAAAGCCGATGGTGTTGTCGCCTCGCGTCGGCAGCGTTGGACCAAAAAGCTGCGCTCGAACACACCGCACAGACTACAGCCGATGGCAAACTAACATGTGCGCTCTGCGCATGCATGAGAGGAATTAACTGTCTATATCAGCAGCTATCAATAAGTATATATTCGTCATTCAAAAGGAGAAACCGAAACAAAGATATACGAGATAAACGCAGATATATGAAATGTAAACAAAGCAGCACTTGCTTACCATTTTGAATATCAGTTGATAACTTTAATCATTTTAAGCGGCTCATGTTGTTATGAAAACATTCGCGTATTAGAATGATTGGGAAAGATCACGTAACATTTAAACAGCCTTCTGTCTTTACTGCCTTCATTCACATACTTGTTTTCATCACTTTCACTTTAATTCTCGGGCACTGACTCGTTCGCTAAACTGAACATCCAATCAGAGCTCTCACTCGCGCCGACAGCCCCGACGCCGGAATCGGGCAAACTGCTGCCGACATGAGCCCGACGAGAGCCGACGAGTGGAACACACCAAACAAACTAGCCCGACCGTCGGCTTGGTGTGTCCCGGCCTTTAGGGAACATTTAGGGATCTCGGGACACTTAGTTTTTTTTAAAGGGGTCATATGATGCAATTTAAATTTTTCTTTTCTCTTTGGAGTGTTATAAGCTCT
>NW_015547733.1:273389-276686 GCF_001515605.1 Sinocyclocheilus anshuiensis
AGCGGCTCGAGCCCCTGCCCCTTCAACTGCCGATGCTAAAGTGCCCTTTCGGTCTGATCTAGGAGCCCCCAGACCACGATTGTGCCCTCATAACGCCACTCCTTCCAGAGGTCTGTGCACACCACTGACTGTTATCTAAAACCTAAAGTTTAAATGTTTTGGATAACTGTTTATATTGGGAGACCAAAAAACTCTAGGCATTGTTCCGATCAAACAACCTGGGACTAGTTCACAAAAGCTACTGTTTTTCATACAAATACCACAGAAACCATATCATTACTATGGTAGTGAGGTGCTACAGTTGGTGTGGTTTTACCGTTGGTTATGATGATCTAACTATGTGATACTATAGATTAGTGTTTCTTGACTAGTGGGTCGCGGAGTGTACAGTCAAAGAAACAACATCAACAACCAAAAACGTAATTCCAAATGTTTTTTTTCTGATGTGAGACTTTTATTTTGAAAGACATGCATGAAAGCTGTTGACACTTATGTCAGATCAAAGACTATAGATGCAGTTTAAGTAAAAAGTGCCTGAGAAAAACGCGCTGTCCCCATTCAGTATCCGCGGTCAGATGAGATGTTGGCTTAAAGGGTTAGTTCATCAAAAAATTTAAATTAGGCTGCTGTCAGTCTCATAATTCTATTGTCATTTTCATAACTTGCTACGAAATTTAAAAAAAGTCTCTCACCTCAGAAAACGAACTATTCTGTCCTGTCAGACATTATACTGTGCTCGTAGTGTACAAATGCAGCAACGCACGCTGTATATCTTTTCACTAAAGCGCACAAGAAACTACGAGCATGCAACGTGTGAAAGTAAAGTACCAATAAATCACATAACTGGTACTTTGTGTGTTAGCTGGGAAGGATTTGCATGAAGGTAGGATATTCATTCTATTCAGGAGCTGTGTCCATGTTTCATTAAGAGTTCATGTTAGTATTGTGTATTCACAATGGTAACTGTTGTTTCCATACCCAAAAATGCCATGTTATTTTCACTTTGTGTTATTTTGTATGTTTAAATGACTGTGGTGGCTCATACCAACTTAATTGTATTAACAAAAACTAGTTTGGGAATTGCTATTTAATAGCCTTACCTTACAGAAGTACCATCTAATAGCCTTCATCAGTATTAGTCAATATTCTTACAATGTAATGTATGTGTACGTTAAGGGGGACTTGTGTGTACTTGTACTTGTGTGTTAACAATTTTTGTGAAAAATGTATATCAAAGCCATCAAAGTTAGGGAACACAAACCTGTTTCATGATTTGAAACAATATCACCTGCTAGACCATGCAAAAATTAATTTCTCTATTAAAGGGGTCATACGATGCGATTTCAATTTTTCCTTTCTCTTTGGAGTGTTACAAGCTCTTGGTGCATAATTTAAACCGCATAAACACATTTCATTACACCAAATACACAAAATAATGTTCTTTTTAGCAGCATCATATGACCCCTTTAAGACATTTTGTTAAGGAAAAAAGACTGCAAAAGGATTTTACTTAAGTTTACTCATGCATATTTTGATGTAAAAATATCTTTTATTATTATAAATGTTTTGAATATTGTACCTTAGATTTGTGAAATGTTCACCTGTTTGGCAAGTGTTTGTCATGTTCTGACAACTTTCACTCAGGGGAAGAAATCTGCCTTTAATAAATAAAGATTTGATATTTATTGTGATAATTATCAATATTGACTGATACAAAAAAAATGTATAATGATAATTTTGGCCATATCGCCCGAGCCTAATTCACTCTCACTGCCATGTTCAATTCAAACTTCAACATATTTTTCTCATTATTGACAAGGGAACCCCAGGAGCAGGTTGGACAAAATAAATCAATATTGCCTCCAGTTGGCCAATTCATCTACCTTATATTCCTGTAGAGGCTGACGTTTCAAACCTTCAGTGCAAATTTCACGTCACCCATTTACAGTTTGTTCTGTACATTCTGTTTTAAGGAGGAAAAAAAGCTCTTTATGCTTGAACCCCAAAAACAAGAGAATCTCGCAAAAACAAAATGGTTTCTAGAACTTTGTGCTTGGACCCCTGTGCCACGCTGGCAGTCATGTCTGTAAACAGTGATCAGCCGTCAGAGAGAAAAAGCTGAGCCATAAGGAAATAGACTGAGCAGAAATCATCTGGTATACAGGAGCCCATTCCGACCTGGCAGGCACACCTTCACCATGGATTGTAGCAATCTGCTGATAAATGACTCTGCAATTTAACCATATATTCTCCCATAAAATCTTCAAAAGATTGAAGTGGGCAACCCTCCCTTAAACCTAGCCAATGATGATTGTAACTGCTGTATGAGTCAGTAAGATGCAGAAGTCAGTAATTCCTTCTTAAATCAAACACTTTCACTCTCTCACGGTCATTAAAATACAGAGGGGAAAGGCAGTTCTTAGGTTAATGACAGGCAAAGTAAAAATCCATCCAAATGGAAAGGATTAACTTCTATACACTATTAGAAAGATGTAGATTTGACATAGGATTTGGAATAATGCCGATGAAAATATTAAGATCTTAGTTAGGTTTTCCCCTTCAACATTTTGCCAACAGAACAGTTTTACAAAATGTTTCAGCCCACTTTCAAAGCAAGACATCGGCAATCTGCCCTATGACTCAAATGGAGTTTCAAATGGAAATTCAAGTTAATTTCTGGTTCCAGGGACCCATGGTTTCCAATGAGACAATGGGCTTACCTCTAAAGTATGCACACCCCATGAAAAATGTACTTTTTAAAAAATATATTTAGACAGTATTTCTCAAACTTTTCAGGTAGAAAACCTTTGATCAAATTTGAACACCCAACTATCACCTTGTCACCATGCACATTTTGTGATGTTTTTGGAATGTCACCAAATTTTGGTTCGTCTGGCCAGGACTGGCCTGCCGACTGAGACTGGTTTCTCCCAAGGTTTTTTTTTTTTTCATTTCTGTCACAGATGGAGTGTGGGTTCCTTGCCACTGTCGCCTTTTGGCTTGCTTATTTTGGGACACTTGATATATGACAGCATTATCGGCTTGATTGCACAGACACTAATGGAAGAGAACTTAACTGAGCTGGATGACGATGTCAATGCTTACAGGCAGGTGTGTTGGAGCAGGCTTTAAGCTGAAATCTGCAGAGCAAATAGGATCTCCAACCCTGTCCTATGTGTTTATGGGTACACTATCCCATTGTCACCGGTAGGGATGGGTATTGTTAAGGTTTTAACGGTATTACTACTCTTACCGATACTGCTTATCGATCCGGTACTTTAACGTTATTCTTATCGT
>NW_015547733.1:277185-294864 GCF_001515605.1 Sinocyclocheilus anshuiensis
AAAAAAAACGAGAATGTTCTCTTAAAGAGACAGTGGCAAGGAAATGAACACAAAGAGTATGTTGCCATATGGCTACACCATGCGGTAGAGGGTTAAAGCTAACGTTATTCAGATTGAGAGCTGTGAGTGATTTTCTCTTTGCATTTTGTTGCATATTGACACACATCGGATTTTCTCCCAACTGTTCACGTCCACTTAAAACATAAACTGTGTTTAAGTGAACACTCTCCAAGCCGGCCATTGATTTTGTGTGTATTTGATCACTAAGACGTGCACCCAAAGCCCAAAGTGTAATTTGCTTGTCTAGTTGCGGTCCTTATTGGAGCGCGCGCAGTGCGCAAACACATTTCAGCCTGGGGAACAGCATCTCTTGCGCGGATTATTGTGCTTTCAACGTTTTATTATCAAACATGTTCTGCAATTTAGCAACAGTAAAGACGGTTTTTTACAACAATCACCGATTGTGCTGATTCTGATGTTAAGTTTGGGTTTTAGGGAGGAATGAATGCGCACCGCTGTTAAAGGTTTAGTTCACCCAAAAATGAAAATTGGCTTGTGTTTTACTCACCCTCGAAGCATCCTAGGTTTATATGACTTTCTTCTTTCAGACGAATCCAGTCGGAGTTATATTAAAAATTGTCCTGGCTATTCCAAGCTCTATCATTGCAGTCAGTGGGTGTTGCAGATGAACAGTCCACAAGTCGTCAAATAAAGCTCGTACATTCATAATAAAACGTGCTTTACACGGCTCCGGGGGTGAATAAAGGCCTCCTGTAGCGAATCCATGTGTTTTTGTAAGAAAAATATCCATATTTCAAACGTAATAAACACTTTTATATCACTTCCGCCAACTGTCATACGCGGAAGCCGTTACGGCGGATGACGCAGCACGTCAGGCGTTGCGTGATCAGTGACGAACGCGGAGAGAGAACAAAACAAAATGCCGGTCACGAATTAGAAGTACAAACCGAAGATTTGTAAAGAAAAATGTTGGAGGATTTCGATATAAGCCAAGAGGAAACTGGTTTTCCTTTGCTAAAGTAAGGAAACCTTGCTCCTTTGCTCCTATACAAACTCGAGAGACTAGCATATCTCAGAGGCGCGCACGCTGCGCATATGTCATACGCCTTCCGCCGGAACGCCTTCCGCATATGATAGATAACGGAAGTGAGAGAAAAGTGTTTATTACATTTGAAATATGGATATTTTTCTTATAAAAACACATGGATTCACTACAGAATGCCTTTATTCACCCCCGGAGCCGTGTGAGGCACGTTTTATAATGAATGTGCTTTATTTGACGACTTGTGGACTGTTCAACTGCAACACCCGCTGACTGCAATGATAGAGCTTGGAATAGCCAGGACAATTTTTAATATAACTCCGACTGGATTCGTCTGAAAGAAGAACGTCATATACACCTAGGATGCTTCAAGGGTGAGTAAAACACAAGCCGCTTTTCAGTTTTGGGTGAACTAACCCTTTAAGGGAAGGAAGTTGCTCTAGATGAAACACGGCTAGTTTTTAATAGTTTTACCTCTAATCTTTTTTATAATCCTTAGAAGCCAAAATCGAAATAAAACATAAAATTAGCTTAATATCACAGCCACAGGCCTAAAGTCTAAGCAGACTGTTTGAATGTTTGAATGTTTAGATCTTTCCTCTATCATAATTAAACAGGGCTTTCATGTTGTGTGCGCTGAAGCTCCTCCGTGTGAGCGCGATCTCGCTTCTGAATTGCGAATAGCAAAAATGCATCATAGATAAATGTCTGAATATTATTGCATATAAAAACAGCTGGCGACTCTGGTGAGATAGGATTTGCAAGATAATGTCTATATAGCAATAACAAATGTATGTGTGTTTTCTTAATCTCTTCAGTACCGCCCGACCGACAGAACCGTTCACGTCACAGTTTATCGATACTCCGGTCTTTCATAATTTAGCCCCGGGGCCCATTTAATACCGGGTTTCGGTACCCATCCCTAGTCATCGGTGGTGAAAGCCACTATCCGTGCCAAAGCCCTGTAGCACTGCCATTTTCAGAAATTTCCCTCTTGACATTTTTCCCTCTGGCAAAAATGGAGATGTAATTTATCACAATGATGTTATGTTGGGAGATGCACTGCATGGTGTAAAGTATATTGTCTTTGTTACTAATGTATCTTTTTGGCTACTATGCAGTTTGAGCATGAATGATATTATGTACTCTCTACTCAACTACATTTTTGAATAAACATATGTACTCTTTATTCTACTATATTTGAAATTAAGACAACCTTTACTCATTACATTTACATGTGTCCAACTCGCAGATGTTTAATTTATGTCATTAAGGTTCATCACTTCCCTACCTACATCTGCTTCTTGTGAGTGACTTTTTCATTCCAAAAAGAGCAAGAATGAAGGCCTAGAACTTTGAGAACCAGCTTTTATTGAAACTGAATAAACATATGGCCACCCTCTGAGACTAAGACTTAATTTTACTTCAATTAATTGTATTTCATTCATCAGTTATGCTGAAGAGAACTTTTAAAGGATTTAGTTTTACTTGTTCCCTTTTTGAGCACTTTGAGCTTAACCGAGACTTAATTTGATTGAAATTGAGGTGTTCACTTTTATTTCTATTTTTTAAATAAACATGATTTCTCACAAATCAACTGTTTTTTTCACTGACATGTCTCATTGTGACTTGTAGCTTGTTTGTTCATTCACAGTCAGATATCTCTACTCAAGTAGGTTTGCAGGTACTCTTTACACCTCGCATTGCAGAGTTTTTTTTATCTCTTTGAAGGGGGAATGGCCAGTTTTTGGATGAAAAGGATCCCGCAATGAAAGAACTGTCAGACCCTAAGTGGCTGGCAATTTTGGCATTTGTAGTTGACATTACAAAACACCTGAATGCATTGAATATCAGCCTTCAAAAAAAAAAAAAAAGACCTGTCACAAAGTAAAACCAACACCTCACAATTCCATGTGCTGCGAGAGGTAATGGACTGTTTCCCACAGGAAATGTGGGCTCGTGGGAACGTATGCAAAAGTGACTGAAGCCTTCTCTGCTGTGTTAGACTTTAAATTCCGAATAAAGGAAAAATTCCCCATACTTCGAGTACAAGGCATGAGGATGTTGAATCTCTTTGGGTCCACATATCTTTGAGAAAAGTAAAATATTAATATTTGTTACATAATTGTTTAAAAGTCTGTTGAGTTTGTTATCCTGCCTCGTTTAAAAAGTTTGAACACCCCAGTTCTTGAGCATCAGTAAATGTTCATAATAGCGTAACTGAGTCCCTCAACTGTCCCCAGAGTGAAAAGCTGGATCTCAGCATACAGTCACTGTTGGAAATTTCAAATATGTAGAAGGTGCTGAAAAGCCAAAGAATGTGCCGGACCTGGAGAAGGCAGTTTAACTTCAACACTTCCGCTGTCTTATTACATGACATTGTCTTCGTAAGGTTCCACAAATGTGAAGAACAAAGTGAATCTGGAACACTTTGCACTCTCACAATGCATGTTATGACTAGACAGAAGTGAACGGCACCAAAATGTGCATTCCACATAATTTCCACATAATGGAAAAATGCACAGAATTTGTATATATGCAGATAACTCTAACTCCTCTAGAGCAAATCCAAATAGCGTCAACAAAGGATCTGGGTCTAGCTTGTGCTAAAGGACAGCCGAGAGTGTCAAATACAGATTGCCACACATACTCCAACTTGGGACCTGAATGTGTGCATTAGCAAACCATCTGCAAATCTTAGGGGGCTAGTTTCAGGGTCAGTTTTAGTTAATTTAACTTTGGACAGTGCTCAGTGCCCTACTTTACACTGAATGAGCAAGTGCCTAGTAGGAGGACACAGTGAGTCTTCTGAAAGCGGCTGACAAAGATCTTTGCCCAAAAATAAAATGTAACACTGCCACTAGTACTTGTACTGTACTGTGCTTTTGATGTTGACCATTCCAAATATATGTCTAGAGATTTAAAGAAGCATTACATCATTTTGCAGTGTTTCCCCTACCATTGTTTCCCCTACCAAAACCACGCCCCACCCCCCCTGAAAGACTGACAAAAACAAAACAAAAAAAGACGTGCAAGCTCCATGTATTATCTTTAGCGGTAAAAAATGTCGAAGAGGAATGGAGAAGGTGACAATCCTAAAAAGGGTTTTATTTCTTAAAAGCAACAAAATCTGGAGAAACAACTCAAGCAAAGCCATGCAGCCTCTGTGGAGATGGTGGAGATGCCACCTGACGATAGCAATCCAAATACAAGCTCCTTGCAACTTTTTGAGGAGGGAGCAAGAACCGGTGCTATTACCAAAAGCAAGCACCAGACTTCAGGGTGGGATCCTGCCTGGGTTGAAGACCCAAAATACAAGTCTTGGCTTTATAAAACAATCATAGGTAAGTTGTGCATTTACATGTTACTCGTTTTCTTCATTAATACTTTAAGCTCCTGCGTTCAAGTCCTCCTGGGATGTTCGTATTTACGAGGTGGGAAGTTGTGTTTACAACGGCAGTGCGTTCTCTTAATTAATTACACAAAAATACAGCAAGTTTCTTAAACTCTACTTCTAGAAAATGAAGAGCAAAGAATGTGCATCAGGTGTGTTTTGCTTTTTCACGGTTCCCACAGATCCTTAAAAAGTCTTAAGTCTTAAATTAGATTTTAAAAATTTAAGGCCACAAAAAGTCTTAGGCCTGAGTCTTATATTTACTTATGAGAGGTCTTAAATTTTAGATGACACTTTGACTTAGACATATCTGAATCATTTACCGAATTAAAACTATCTAATTAGTGTACATATTGTTTTTATAATCTTTTCTTTGTGGATTTGCTTGTTCACGTGACATTTCGCGGGCCTCGCGGCATTTCCGATACAACGTTAAAACGTACCATCTCCTGCACGCGAAAGGAAGAGAAAGCAGAAGAAAAAGGGTAAATGTCAGTTCAGTAAGAGTTGTAAGTTCATTATTTATGTGCGTAGGGATGTGTGATAAGCTTAGTCTATGATGATATCGTAATTAGCTTATTGTTTTAACGATGTGCGAGCTGACATTGAGTTTGTCACTCACGCTTTCATTGAGTGATATATGCAGTTATATGCCCTCAAAATTCAAGATACACAGGCATTTTGCACCGATGAGTTTTTGTCTTATAATTAAATCATTATATGATGTAGTTATATTACAATATCACACGAGCAAGAGTGTCGTTTTCCCCAAATCAGCACGATTGCAAATGTGATATTTATTTTATACAACAGTTAAATAAACAATAAGTTAACATTGTGAGTTACATTATAGACTTTTTTTGTTCTTTATTTCGCCAATGAAAATTTCAAAATTAAGAACAGCAGAACAGAGTCTCCGTGCAACAGACAGAAATGTTTTTTTTTTATAGCGACTGAATCCGCGTTTTGAACAAATCAGTTTAATTAATGATTAAATGACCCATTCAATAAAGACGGTCACTTGCTTCGTTCCTGAATTAATCAGTCGTTTGAACAAATCAGTTGAATGAATGACTCACTCATTAAGACAGTGACTTGCTGCCACCTACTGGCAGCTAAGTTTCATATTTAAAGTTCCTTTTTATTAAAAAGTTAAAATTAGAAATATTTTCATATTTAAATATTGAATTAAATTTATGTAGACAAATTGTAAATTCTGTGTAAATATATTAATGCCACTTTTCATGCCGCTTCTGTGTCACCTCTGCATTGCAAAAATGGATTTTGTTGATAATGATTTCATTTGATTGGTAAAAGCCATATACTATGCTAATATTTTATTTTAATTTGAATGTTAGAATTTGACATAAAAGGTAATGCATACATCTAATAACACCATGTTTTTTACGTTTTTAATTAATTTATAAAGCCACTTTAAACTTTAGTATTGTTATATTATAATGCTATCATATTTTGTGCAGGCAATTAGCTTACTTCGTTGTAAATAGAAAATCCCGTCAATATCACTGCTAAATACCTATAAATATTGTGAGATAATCACAAGCCGTCAACTAGTCTCTTCTCTCCTGCTTGCTTCAGCACATGGCATAGTAGCCAAATGCTTCCCTTTGCTTATCTTCTATTACCATGCTGAATGCTGTTAGCAAGCAAGCTAATGTTAGCTGTTTCAATTAATTAAGGACTGTTCTGTCGCTTATGTCGGCAACACAAGAAGCCAGCTACAAGGGGTAAAGAGATGCGAGTCTCCCTGGGAGTCCTACAGAAAAGACAAGTTGGACAAACATGCATCCTCTGATCACCATAGAGCTGCCATGCAATGTCGCGTGGAGTTGATGAAAGGTGTCATGTCTATTTTAATTTCAGAACTGTATTTGGAAGTCTGTGTACTGGCTATCAATGCATGTTTGTTTAATTTTTCAAATGTTAAATCAAACCTACAGGCAACACTGTCACTGCCGCCTTTGAACCAATGATTGTCCTAGAACATGAGGCTGTGATTGGGGGTTTTAAATGTCTATACTGGCTGGTTAAGCACGAAATTGCCCATCACACGAACTATACAGCTTTGCTTGACCTGGCCCAACTGCTTGGCTGTGTGTATTTTGAAAAGCTGAAGGTAAGAATTATGGATTTTAACAACACATGACAAATAATTTGCATGTCTATGCCTCAAGTTAGTAATTTATGGTTAAATTCTGTCATGCTAAATGTAATTGTGAATTTGAAAAAATAATAAAATGTGTTAATGCCTATTACTATTTTCATTGTGGCTATATTACTTTGGTCAGAGCACCAATTACAGGTCTCACCGGATCATTGATGACATGCTGGAAATTCTGGCAGCAGTCATTGAGAAACATATCCTGCAGGAGATCCAGGCTTCCCAAGCAGTGGGACTTGAGCTGGATGAAAGATGTGTACTGATGTGTCTGTACTTAAACAGCTTGACATCCATGCCAGGTATGCAACCATCTAATTAAGCAGCATCTTTTTAGGAATAAATAATCAAACTAAATAATGAATGCTCATCTCATCTTTGGTTTAGGGACTGACGGTGCAGCTGTAATGACAGGTAGCTAAGAAATCCTCATTGTATTATTTCCTGAAAAGTCTTATTCACCCAACCCTACATTTAGAGTCTGTTCTAATAATAAAATGATTGTTTTTAATAAACTCTTAAAAAAATTTTTTATAGGATGAAGAAACAGAGTGGCAAAACAGCTGACAGACATTTGGCCATGGCTGCTTTGTGCGCACTGTGCTGCCCATAGGCTTTCACTGGTCTGTAAAGATGCAGCAGACAATGTGTCGTACATGAGGACCTTCAAGGAGATGCACTTGTACTTCAGAAACAGTGCAAACCACACTGCTGCCATGAAGTCAGCTGCAAATGCTCTAGGGATCACTGACCTGAAAGTCAAGGTGAGAAATGTTATGAATATTTCAATAATGCGAAATTTCCCATCTTGTCTCATAGCATACATATACTTAAATCAGTATCTCACTGTCAATTTATCTGCTTTCTCTTCTTCATTGTCTAGGAGGTGAAGGATACTAGGTGGCTTTCACAACACCAAGCCATACTGAATCTGCAGAGAAACATTAGCGCAGTACTGGCAGTATTGGCTGAGGAGGCAGAAGTCAGGAAATGTCCTACGGCTAAAGGGCTGTATTCCTTCCTTGCCACATACCACTTCATAGCTGCTCTTCACCTGCAGGCAGATGTTCTTCCACACCAGGCTCGTCTCTCCAAGATCTTCCAGAAGGAAGATGTGAACTTCCTGGCCATCAAGGAGCAGGTAAGTTCCATTGACCAAAACTACTGGTTCAACAGTTTGCAATAGCAAATATTTTGAAAGCTAAAGCAAGTGAGAGAACACCTTTGACTGAACATAATTTGAAATGTTTCAGGTTTCTGTCACAATGTCCTTGATCACAGCGATCAAGAATGCTGTTGATCAGCAACCTGCCGGCTCATGCTTGTCAAAGCTGAGCCAGAATTTGGATGACCCCGCCTGCTTGGGTCCTTTCGCCATTTCCACTGAGCAGGAGAAGGACAGGAGGAACCAACCAAAAGGTGGAGACAGGCAGCAATTCTGGAGGAGGTTTAGTTTTGAGGTAAGAATGAGAATGTAATAATTTCAAAAAGGTCTTTAATCACTTTTCCTTTTCATTCATGCAATACATTCATTCATGTTATTATCAGGTAATGGACCCTTATTTAGATGGCCTGATACGTCAGCTTGAGGTGAGGTTCCCTGACCTGGAGGTCTTTGCTGCTTTCAGTGTCTTGGGGCCACAGGCAGCAAGATCAACTGACCACGAAGCAGCTCATGCTCACCTGATGACCCTGGCAGGGAAATTCCTTTCTGTGGATGCCAGCACTGTTGTGGAGGAGTGGATGTCATTCATACAAAATGTCATCTCTGGTGCACTCCAGGTGAGACACTGAGATCTAGGCTGTCAGCAGTGGGTACACAAAATTATAAAAACTGCTAGCACATCTGCTTACCTTGTAACCCTATGCTTGCCATATGATTTCAGGACAAGACACAGCTACAGATCATGATGGAGTTGACCTCTAAATATGAGGAGTTTGGGGTCTTGTACACAAACCTCTGCCAGCTGGCTGCAATTGCACTGACTGTGCCTATCAGCACATGTAAACTGCGAGAGGGACCTCTCCGCCATGAATAGGATAAGAATACTTAAAACATGCATGAATTAAAAAAAACATGCTCATTTATGTTTAAATGAATTATGTGTTATGTGTCTTGTCTTCATCTGCTACTTGCAGGTGAAGACAGACCTTTGCAACAGGCTGCAGGGAGAGCATCTTGAGGCCTGCATGAGGGTGTCGCATCAGTGGTCCCCCAGTTGGGGACTTCCCATATCAGGAGGCCCTTGAATTTTTTTTCAAAAAGTCATAGGAAAATTAAATGCAAAAGCCTCAAATGTACACTGTGCCAGTGATCACACAGTGAAGTGTGTTGTAAATAGTTGTGTGATGTGTAAATAAATGTTGTTTATATTTATTTACCAAATTTACGTGCACTCTTGTCATTTTAGCTCACTCTAGAAATGCACCAATACAAACAACCGCCTACTGCGCGCCGCTTCTGTGACAACACCACATATCCGTAAAACGCCCGCTCCGCGACACTAGTAGTTTCGGGGGGTCTACCACCCCCCCCCCTGAAAAAAATCCTAGAGGAAACACTGTTTTGAATTATATTTTATTTGTCAATAGAAAAAGTGTTTTAAAAGGTGATTATAATGGCATGGAACACTGACAAGAAGGTACGTACGTAAACAATTTTTCTCTAACTTTAACTTCAAATTTAGATAGCTGCATGGTTGCTTGGAAAGAGTTCTCCCCTATGCAGATTGAGTTTTTAACCAAAAAACTGACCAAAACATTCAAGCACAGAAAGCAAACAGAAACGAGGGCAGCCCTGTCGAATGCTGTGAAAAACATTAAATGATTTTGAGAACTGACGGGTTAGTAACAGGTCTAGTATTGTAGTTTCTCTACTGTCCGTGATGCCTTCAAACTGACCTGAGGCTCAGTGGTACCTTGTACTAAAGGTAGAAGGGATTACAAAAAGAGAAACATTTTAGATTGATTTTAGATTAATCTTTTTCCAGTGTTTCAGTTGGGATTAGAGCAAGTCAAGAAGCCAAAACATGTGCAAAAATGACTGTGGTCACAAAATGACCTGCTTTGAAATCTGTGCCCAGTGTCAAGGCCCAGTTATTGCATGACAGAATGACTGAGCCTATATCAATATATAAACACATTCAAACATGACCTGTTTGAGCAAATAAACAATCACTGCACCCACCCCACAAACAAATATTGCCAAATATGTTTGCAAAAATTAAGGAGTTTGTTCCTGCTTTACTTTGACTTTAAACACTAGGTCCTCGGCCTGTGTTTGATCGAAGAATAACAAAGCTGGCATACTTATCTCATAGCCAGTACTAAAGAGACTACAGCCCAAACAACATCAACCAGTATTTACATTAACTTTAATGCTGTATATGTTCCCACCCAGAGCCAATTACCGCCATGTTGAACTGAGGGACCTTGACATTTGTTCACTTGTCTAACTAGCCTGAAAACTGAGTGTTTACTTGCACAGCCCTATAAATTTGTGCAAGGTCATATACTCCTAATTTTTGTTATTTAATTTTTATTAATCAATTAACTTCATTAACTAAATCAAATCAACATTTGATGTGACCACCTTTTGCATTTAAAACATACGGTGGCCGAGAAGTGCAAAACAAATCACAATTCTGAAAACAAAATAACAAATTACAAACGCAAATGCAAGTCTAAAAAACAAAATAACAATTCAGAAAACACAACAATTCAGAAAACATTATGAACAAGTCAGAAAACACAACGACAAATCAGACAAACCGGAAGAGGTAGGTATAGTTTGAGACAGCATACTTTATTTTCAACTTTTTGATTATTTCCTTAATTTTTATTGACAACAAATGCCTTTACTATGTGATACGAGATTTGAAAAGGGAGAAAAAAAAAGTTAGGCAAAAGGCGGGATCGAACCCGGGTCGATCGCATCAAAAAGCCAACGGCAAGCATTTATCCTTCTACACCACTGGAGCTGATGTTTTACAGCCACTTTTAACTAAATGTAAATATACACTCCGTATTTTTTATTCCATAGTAAGGGCAATTCATACAATACATTTAAACTCAGCTACTTTAATATCATCTCCGAACTTTCTACCACGACTCTGCTGTTCTTCGGCTGGTTCTTCCTGTATACGTTGATTGACAGATGTCTCGTCCAGTCAGCGGTGAGCAATCCCAAACCAATGGCGCTGTCTCAAACTATACCTACCTCTTCCTGTTTGTCTGATTTGTCGTTGTGTTTTCTGACTTGTTAATTTGTTTTCGAATTTGTCATTGTGTTTTCTGACTTGTTATAATGTTTTCTGAATTGTTGTTGTGTTTTCTGAATTGTTATTTTGTTTTTTAGACTTGCATTTGTAATTTGTTATTTTGTTTTCAGAATTGTGATTTGTTTTGCACTTCTCAGCCACCATAAAAACAGCTTTTGTACTTGGTACACTTGCACATAGTTTTTCAGTTAGCTTTGCAGGTAGGTTTCTTCAAGTGTCTTAAAGACATTGCCACAATCCTTCTGGATTTAGGGGCTGCAATAATCATTTTGATAATCGATTAATCTTCCAATTTTTAATCTTCCAATTGTCTTCAATCAATCAGATGAAAAATCCAAAAATTATTAGTTATTAAAAAAAATAATAATCCTAATTAAAATATTAAATTTAACCCATTATTTTAAAAAAATTGTTACTCCACATCTTAACTGGTGTTGTCCCTAAACAATGTGGAATTTAAAAGCATTGAAAACTAATATAATGAATGCATGTAGGCTATGTGCAATTAAACATTTTGTGCAAAAAGGGGTTAAAATTTAAACTGATTGCTAACCATTTGAAATTAGAATTAAAAAAATTTAATTAAAAGAGATGGTATAAAAAAGGTCACATATTAAATGTTAACTGGTACAAGGTGGGAAGAACACACATTCACTTAACATTTATACTCCATTACAATAGTACCTTTACTGTTACTGCTCTCACAAAATACAATTACTTGTGTTAGAAGTAGAATTTCAGACTTTAATGTCTAACCAGACATATTTTAGTCAAAATTATTGCACTCCTATTCTATTGCTCCATGTATTCATATTCACGCTAGCACTCGTTTACTGAAATCTTAAAAAAAAGAAGAAGAATGGAGAATTGCTTGCTATCAGGACGAGAATTTAGGACAGGGGTCAGCAACCTATGGCACCTGTGCCAACAGTGTCACGCAGAGGGATAATCACTGGCACATGAGCAACAGGGAAAACTGCATACCAACGTACATTTTGAAATAATCATTCCTCATAGTCACACAGCCTGTTAGGAGCTATAAATACTATTAAAGTGTGAGAATTAACCTGCGCTATTCTACAGATGCACGTGGCTCTGGCAAATCATTCGCGCCACCGCTGCGCATACGAGGCACTTCAGATCAATGCAGTCGGGGTCTAACAGTGCTTGTCAATGTCAAAATGACTGAGATGGACAATCAAATCAAAGTAGGCGTGGTTTACTGTTCACAGAAGCAGAGCGTGAATTCCAGCGCTAAGCGTCAGTTTAACGTTGAAAGAGAGCAAGGAAAGATGGAAGTTGCAAACCATTTATAATGAGTCAAATGTTTTACAATAGAAATGTTAAATAATCGACAGCTACTCCATTTTTTTTTTCAAAACGAGAGAGAGAGAGAGAAAGAGAGAGATTAATGTTGCGTGTGTGAATTACCTGCATCTGTGTCTCTCTCTACAAACAATGAAGCTTAGTTTATTTACTTCAAAAATAGTGATTTTACCCCCTCGTTGCTGAGAAATATAATGCAGCGATTCAGTCAATGTTCGCCAGCTCTTAGAAGTTAAAAATCTGACACTGGAGTGCTGAAATTGTGGATGTGTGGAAGTAATGTATAAGAAGTTAATAAATATAGATGTAATGAAAATTATTGATGTTTTTTTTTTTTTATTAGATTTTGGATAAGATTAAATATTAAGTAATGTTCCTTAATGGGAATCATGTTTTATTAAATCCATATCTTTTTGTATGTTTAAAACAAATCATTTCTATTAACTTGTATTTTAAAGAATGAGAAATAATTGTTTTATTAAATCTATATCTATTTGATTGGATAAAGCAAATTATTTCTAATACATATTTCTTAAATGAGAAACACTTGATTAATTAAATCTATATCTATTTTAATGGAGAAAACAAATCATTTCTAATATTATTCTTAAATTATCATTTTTGTTTTGATTAAATCTATTGCTTTTTGTTTAGATCAAAAATAGAATTTAAATTAACTGACTTTATTCAACAAGAAAAATATACTTTGTGCCAGGTTTTATAAAATAAAAATAGTTTTCATAGACAAAGAAAATATTGTTTAGGGCAAGTTATTTATTTTTAATTGGCTCATGTCATAAAATATAGATGTGAACCATTACTCTACATTTTTTTAATTGGATGAATGAAAACATTTTTTCAAAGTAATTTTTTTAAGTTGGATGAATGAAAATTTTTTTTAGTGCAGTCTTGATAAAGTCACAGGGCAGTGTTTACAAGTTTCTGTGCTCCTGAATGTTTCTGTGTGTGCAGCACGTTCTCCGATCTCTGTGTGCGAGTGATGTGTGTGTTTGTGTGCGTCAGTTAAAGCAGAGAACGGTTTATAGAATATAGAACGGTGATTAAACTGAATGGTTTTAATTCACAATTTGCCTTGTCACACACATACATACAGTGGTGTTCAGTAGGGTCACACTGTAAATCTGTTATTCAAAGTCTAATTTAAACATTAAAATAACAAAACTTTTGAAGTTTAAAAAACAATTTATGAAAAAATGCGTCAGAAACTATTTAACTAAGTAATCAAATATAGATTTATATCTGAACATTTTAAAATGCTTATGCACTGTATAAATACAGCATGCATTAAAAAAAAAAAAACTGTATGGGGTGGTATTGGCACAGTGGTTAACCAGAAAAATTAAAAATGGCACTTCATGCCCAAAAGACTGCTGACCCCTGCTTTTTAGGATCTTCAAACTATTTTATTTTATAATACAAGTAGAGGTCGGTTGCCGTGATTTCACCAAGTAAGACATGTTCCTGGATCAACATCTTTTGTTGATCCTGGATTAACATTACTGTCCAAAAATATAGACTTAACCCAATCCCCACCCCTAAACCTAACCCTACCCATAATTTATTCCTAAAATCAGTGTGAAATGATAGCTGATTAACAAGGGTGTAGAAGCGCCTAACCCTGATTGTAAGCCTAAAACAGACATTTCCTGAAAAGGGTAGACACTTGTGTGTGCGGGATGCGGGAGAATAAAATGATTTGCGGGACTCCCGCAAAATAAAAAATATCTAAACATAAAATATCTAAAAACAAATATATTGTTCTTCATCTATTTCACAAAGGCAACAAGAACAACTAATATTAAATGAAAACAATTAACAGGCGCAAACATAGGCAGAGTTTCTTTAACACGTGTTTGCAGCGTTGAGTAATGCTGCCAATCACAGACATATCTGTTGATTTCTGGAACACAATGGCCAATCAGAGGTGTTTAAGTTAGAATCCACTCACCGCTCAAAACGCCGGAGTTCTTGTACAGTGCTGAAATTTTCATTCCCACGAATCTTCTCATTATAACACACGAAGTTTAGACATTATGAACGATTCATTGTGTTATAACAGAGCTTTGTGAGATCGCGATGAACTGAGATGTCAGATTTTTAGTGATTATAAAGGGAGCGCTCTTTGCTCGCATTCTGCCATGCCAAACCATGCACGTAGCAGCCAATGCTTGCTTTTCTGTTCAAAATTAACAGTAGTTTGTGAATGTTGATGCTTTAATTACAAATATTTTATCGGGAGCGTTTATGCTGTTGTGGCTAGGTGACACGGAACTAAATGTAAATTTCATGGATGTACTGAAAATAAATCTATATAGGCTACTTTTATGCGGGCTTTCGCGAGCGGGAGCGGGATGAGATAACATATTTCTGCAGGTGCAGGACAGAATCCTGTGGAAGCTGGACTGAAAAATCCATCCCGCGCAGGTCTCTAGTTTAAGCAAAACCCACACTCCTAAGTTTACAAAATAAAGTTGCATAGTAATTTGAGGGTATTAAATCCTTACGGTGGCAGTACAGCTCATTTAACAGCACTATAGTTAAGTTGTATTTATGTAGGAGCAGTTTGGTTTCTATAAGTCTCTTTCTTTCTCTAATGAATCCAGACAAAGTGGAGACCAACATGTTAAACTTTCCACTGTAAAATTACTTCATCATCATGGTTGCATGGCTTCATCTGACAGTGGGAATGTTGCAATGTCAACATGTGTTTTGTTCACATGATCACTACAGCTTAAGATTGAAAGAAAATACACTATACAGTTCAAAGGTTCAGTGAAAATTCAAGCACATTCAAAAAAAATAGAAAACGGTTATCTTGAGTTGTAATAATATTTCACTAGATTACTGTTTTTACTGTATTTATTTTTTATCAAATAAATGCAGCCAAAGAGACTTCTTTCAAAAAATCATGGTGACCTCAAATAGATTTCACATTGGACATCAGGTGGAGAGACAACAAAGTACCAAAAATGTTTACTGTACAAATGTAATCAGAAATATCCTTAAAATCAATCACACAAAGACGGATGACAGAAGTCTGAAATTTCCAGCCAAACTGAACTCAACAGCTCTGTATTTAAATCATTGTAACATGTTTACCATAAGATAAGAACATAGTTTTAAACATGTACTAGTACATTTCATTTCCAATAAAAAATTAAACAAGATAATCTTCCACAGTCAAACTGAAATTATATGCGAGTATAAATGAAAACAAATGATGTGTGTGCAACATTTATTTCACACAATGTTATCTATGTAGTACATCTAAGGATACGTACTCTATGTGTGTGAGGAAAAGGTACTATTAATGTTTGTGTGGATGCAGGTAGCACAGTGGTTTACAAGCTTGTTACTATTGGCCACCACTGTACCCAGTCAAATGCAAATGTCTTTTCAAAAATAATTGGTGCAGCCAAACAGAAGAACACACACTGTGGGTAATGACTTTTTGAGGAACTTAAGGATGCACCAATAAAAGAGAACACAAAGCAGCAAAGATAATTGTCTTCATTTTCAGCAACATCAAACCACTCCTGAGACAACAGGCAGACAATCATGACTCATCATCCTCTTGCAGAAAATCCTTCAATGTTAACAGAAGTAGAAAATAAGGATGTAAACAAAGCATGCCACAATTATACGTGTTCTCCCCACATATGATTTGGGGTGGAACATTTGGCTTTAAATAGAGAGGAAAACAGGGTGACAACTGTGCAGAGCTCTAGAACAGAATCACGACTGGCCCAGCAGCTCAGACCGCCACACACAATATCATTTAGATGGAAATCTACACACGTGGTTCTGAACCAGTGGACCGTGGCCCTCAGGATATACATATAAAGCGACACTGTTGTCTAGAAAAATCACCAGAGAATTGTAAAGCCTGTATGTTTATCTTATCAAATAAATTTGACCTTTTATCATGAAGTAGTAAATACTAAAAAGGAATGTCATGATGTAATAATGAGTTTAGCCCATTTCTCCATTATGTCTTTAATTCACATGGACTTACATCCATCAGTGTTCGAGAATAAATCTTCAAGGTCATCTGTCTATTCATCAAAAATGTAAATACTTCTTTCCACTGCAGGAACATCATGTTTTAAACCTTTTGCCTTGATGTATGTTAAAGGGATAGTTCACCCAAAAATGAAAGTTTGGTCATCATTTACTCACCCTCATGTCATACCAACCCTGTTTGACTTTTGTTCATCTTGGGAACACAAACGAAGATGTTTCTAATGAAATCTGAGAGATTTCTGTCCCTCCATTGATAGTCTACTGTATACAACTACTTCAAAAAGTTCATAAAGAGATTGTAAAACTAATCCATATGAATTGAGCGGTTTAGTCCAAATTTTCTGAAGAGACTCAATCGCTTTATATGATTAACAGGCTTTTATTCACATATTTACATTGATCAACAAACAGAAACTGAACTGTATATGCTTGACGCAAACCTCATTGGTTCTTACAGATGCTCAAATGTGCTGCATAACACACGAGAATTAACCTCATTGGTTCTCACCCGTCAAGCAAAGTATATACATTTTATTAATTTTTTTTGAAAATGACTGATCGTTTCGCTATATAAGACCCTTATTCCTCTGCTGGGATCGTGCAGAGCCCTTTGAAGCTGCATTGAAAGTGCATTTTTAACCTTCAATCCATTGGGGACCATTGAAGTCCATTATGGAGAAAAATCCTGGAATGTTTTCCTCAAAAAACTTAATTTCTTTGCGACTGAAGACAAAGACGTGAACATCTTGGATAACATGGGGGTGAGTACATTATCAGGAAATTTTTATAATGGAAGTGAACTACTCCTTTAAGGGTTTGGACCAGCATGACGGCGAGTAAATGACAGAATTTTCATTTTTGGGTGAACTATCCCTTTTTTGCAATGCAACAGCATTTCTATCTAAAAGCAGATAACAGTACAGAGCGGCACCCAAAAAATTGTATTACCTTTGAAATTAATTTGGTGCTGTTTTTTTTTTAATATATGATGTTTTATTAACAAGGTTCGGGAGGAGCACGATCAGATAATCAATCAGTCTGGCCCAGGTGGAGCTCCTCAGCTTACCTTAACAAGCACATACGTGTGTATATATACAGCCAACTTTCCTCAGTTCCACGAAAGTTTTCCAGCATTCGGTTTTGCTCCGTTAGCCACAGACTCAACTTTTTCCGTACGACGACGAGACCTGTACTGGGGATCTTTCGTATCCTCCGTCACAATCTGCCGGCCCTAGGCTCACTCCTTTTCCGCCAGTCACCGCCACCGAGCTTCATCGCGGCCGTCGCTCTGCTCGACCAGCCACACGCTCTTCACAGCACCGAGGCTTAACCTCGCCTCCACCGGCGAGACTTCCAACTTCCCCGACATCCTCGTATCATTCGGCCATGCCAG
>NW_015547733.1:294923-311712 GCF_001515605.1 Sinocyclocheilus anshuiensis
GCTTCGGCTCAACTTTTCACCGAGGCTCTTCTGGCCGCAGCGCAACATGTAACCGGGCCTTCAGCTCACGTAGCTAGCGCGAGACTGCCTCCGCTAGCACCGCAGGCCTTGTTGCAATAATATTAAGTAAAGTCGCTAAAGGTAGGTCGTTTGTTGTTAAAGGACGTGATGACATTATGGATGTTGATGTCATTTTTTGTAACCAAGACACAAAACTGCATAGAACACGCAATGAAATTACTCAAATTTTCTGTATTCATTTTCACTAGCTTTTTACCTGTATTTTAAATTACACATTGTACTCAGATAGACAGATAAGAAGGAAAAAGATATGAAATTACTCAAATTTTCTGTGTTAATTTTCACTAGCTTTTTACCTGCATTTTAAATAACACATTTTACTCGGATAGACAGATAAGATGAAAAGATTAGATTTTCGTGAAAATAAGTTAAACGGTGTACAATTATAGGTGCAAACCAACAAATAAGGTGTATATAAAGAAACTATTATTATTATTATTATTATTGAACAAGTACAACTAGCAACCTAATTCGCATGCATTGTGCATACTGCTAGGCAACTCTCTCCAAGTCTCTAAATAAGCAGTATCATAAAGAAACTATTATTATTATTATTATTGAACAAGTATAACTAGCAACCTAATTCGCATGCATCATGCATACTGCTAGGCAACTCTCTCCAAGTCTCTATCAGCTGATGTGCTGCTTGGCTGGCTAGCTGTTTCAATACTTACAACTAATTGTGTGGTTAAGAGGAAAAGCATATCTTTTCATAATTTTATGATGTTGTCAAAGTCGTCATATTTCTCCTGCTACTTCTAACCTCTCTTCGTTTTCAGTGGTCTCCAGCTACTGTAGCACATTAGCGTGAGGCTGCCTCTGCAAGCTGTGCAGCATTTTTCCCCCGAATATCACAAGCCCCTGTGACCTACAGCTACAGCATCTGAAACAAGCGTAAAGCTGCTTACGCTTGCAACACATGCCCTCACATCTCAGTATTTCCTCCTGTTACTTGTAATCCTTTTCCTTTTCAGTGGCCTTCAGCTCCTATAGCACACACTAGCATGAGGCTGCCTCTGCAAGCTGTGCAGGCTGCACAGGCTCTCCAGCATTTCCCACCCCCAATATCACAAGCCCCTGTGGCCTACAGCTACAGCAGCTGAAACAAGCACAAAGCTGCTTACGCTTGCAACATATGCCCTCACATCTCAGTCTTTCCTCCTGTTACTTGTAATCCTTTTTCCTTTTCAGTGGCCTTCAGCTCCTATAGCACACACATTTGATACTGCCGCTGCAGTGCCCTGCTTAATTTGATACCGCGGCCGTAGTGCCCGGCTTAATTTGATACTGCCGCAGCAGTGCCCTGCTCATTTCATACTGCCGCCGCAGTGCCCTGCTCATTTGATACTGTCGCCGCAGTGCCCTGCTCATTTGATACTGCCGCCGCAGTGCCCTGCTCATTTGATACTGCCGCCGCAGTGCCCTGCTCGCTTGATTGACTTGACTTTAAGACAGAATGCATGGATGTATACTGACATATATCCGGTTTTCACTCACCCGTTTACATTCACTTAAGCCATAACCGACTGTATTTACTCCACACGATGGACATTTTGACAACTGTGTGTGTATTTGATAATTCAGGCACAAGGAGCTGCTCATTTGATACCGCCGCTGCAGTGCCCTGCTCATGTGATACTGCCGCCGCAGTGCCCTGCTCAGTTGATATTGCCGCCGCAGTGCCCTGCTCAGTTGATACTGCCACCGCAGTGCCCTGCTTAATTTGATACGCATCAGACTACCATCTTTGGCCACTGCATCACTGAGTGTTGTATGTGTCAATGACCTGAAACACAACTAATTGCTGTTCTGTCCAACATAACACATACTATACATACAGTATCAACTGAACTTGTTGTCCAAAAATGTAGTGACTTCAGTTCTCACTCTCAAAACTAACCATGTATGAACGGAACCTTATTTAGCACTCCAAACCAGACTGGCCACCTTATTCTGCTGCTGTGTGAATGCAGCCAAAGTCATAGAGTTAGAGAGATAATTTTAGACAAATGTCAGAAAATTACGCAGACTTACTCCTTAAATTCTGCTAAAATTGACGTTGGATCCACCACACAACCAACGCCTTTACCAATGGTTATTACAGGACCATTTTAGAGTCTATGGCAATTACAGCATTTTGGCTAGCCAGCTATTAGTTTATACAAGGAAGAATAATTCAAGCCTTCATAGTGACCGTCACATCGGTGAGCTCTTTCCATGGTGGCCTGACTCAACTGAACAGCCTCTCATTAAGGGCCAATGTCTGCTTCTCCAACTCCCTATTACAGTCGCCATTTGGTCATATAGAAAGACCAAGTGGCAATGGCCAGACAACGACCATGTGACTGGATACCTGTCAGAGAAAAACTGTTTATTGATAACCCAAATGTAAACACAAACACAGAAGCTAAAATGTTTGTAAGTATCTTGTTGACACATCTGGAGATTAATGAAAACTTAAACATGTATTCACGTATTCCACATATAGTTAATTGTCCCAGGATACAATAGCAGTACATCAGCTAGCAACAACCTTGGCAAATCCACCAACCCAGTAATGGTTGCTGGACATGTATAGCATCCATTTTGGGAAACAAGACGCGTCAACTCAAGCTTTAAGAGTTCTTGTCTCTTACCCAACATACCCTCAGTCAATCTTTTGTCCGACAAGTCTTCAGTTATGCAGTCTCATGACTTGATGGAGGGGTTGGTTTAAAACAGGAGGAAAAGGAAAACAAAGCAAAACAAAACATTAGCTTAAATTTTTTATTTCACCTTTTAAACCATCCTGGACAATGTTGACTTTTCCAATATATTCACACAAGTTTCTCCTAATATAGTAGGTCTAAGGAAACAAAAGTAATTGCCCAAAATAAAAATAAATCATTGCCACAGACAATTTAACTCCACTACTTGTCTGACAGATGGAAAAAATACAAAACTACAACAAAAATAAACTACATGTATATATTATATATATATAATCTCATCTTAAAACTGTACTCAGCTGGCCTTATTTATGAAACGGAGCAAAACAAATATCTGTGTAAACCATCTAGTTTCATCTAGCTTGATAGAATTTATTCTGTCTTTCTTGTGTTTCATGAATAAGATCCACTCAAGTGTTTATGTGAACATGCCAAACAGCTCCTAGGATGAATGAACATGTATGTTTTGAGTACATGTGTATCCTCTTTAACTTGGGTGGGCATGGTCACATGTGTGTGGCAGCCCTGTGTTTAAAGACAGTGAACTGTGGCACAGTGTAAGATGTCACATTGTGTAACCCTGCAGAGAGATGGATGATGCCCTGCAGAGCTGCGCTGTTCTTAGTTTAGCAAAAAACAACAAAAAAAAACAACACCACCATGCTGGGTGCTATTAATGCAGAATATTGAAAACCATATGAAGTAAATATACATCCAATTAAAATGGCACATCCTGATGAATGCAAGAGCTCTTCAAAAATGTCTTAATATCTGAAAGTGATGAGTGGGTGGCACTCCTGCTTCTCAGTTCCTATTCTGAGTGTCTGTAATGCCGGGTTAAGCTTCCGGCTGTGATTTTGCAGTTTGTCTTTTGATCCCTGTAATTGCAACAACTCTCTGACTGAAGCACTTCCGTCAATCCCTCCATCCAGAAAATCGCAAATGCCTCTTAGTGGCACACTGGGTTTATTGAAATGTTAAATTTAAATATCTCTCTATCTTTACCTTTTCCACAACACATCAGCCTTTCATTACTCCTTTTCTCTAGGCATCATCTACTTCCCAGCACTCTAAAAACAGCCAGCTCCTTTTAAATGAATTAATGAACAAATAAACAAGTCTAGAGACAAGTCTAAAAGTGAAAATTGCATTCCTTCCATTAGTATGTATTACAACTGTGAAGCATGATCAGATTTTTTTGTAACTAATAGCCAATAAAATATAACACCTGAACAGTCATTTTTTATTTGTCCTGTCTTTACTCCTATAACAAATTTTCTTCCCCCATTTATAAAGAGCATTGGTGATGTTGGGCGATGGGGCCTAGTGCCAGGTGTGCCCTTTTACTTCTGATCTAGTTACAGCTACTGTACTAACAAGATACTATCCTACCTTGGCTTCTACTTTAACCATGTTAACAAAAAACATGCACAGTTTTTCCACGTACTAGATATAACATAAGACAACTACACATATTCATAAATCATACAGTACAATGATTTGTATTAATATTATGCAGATAAATCATCCTTGTGCTTTACTGACTTTTTGTGCTTTGTGAATGTTGAAATCATGAGCTCATCTTTTTATTTTCTGCGAAAATGGGCAGTACAACATAGTCAGTGCTTGTAACAGATGGCCTATGAGATCATTTAATATGAGACACTTATATATGCGCAATCTACTGGTTTGAGGCCTTTTTTGGTTTTGTTCTATAATTCAGGAGTGATAGCTATAGTTAGAAAATGGGCTTAAACAAACAAATCTTCAACGTAGCAAACATGGTATCACATATGGAAAGTGACAGTAGTGTATTTTACTATATATAGGAGCTCTGTAAATGAGCGTTACGTTTTTTCCAGCACCACCTCTACACTCAAGACAGAAGCTCGGCGGAAGACCACATCAGAGAGGAGGCCGATTACCTCACTAGACAGCAAAACCCAAACTCCTGAGGGCTCTGGGTAAAACCCCAGCAGAACTCATTATGGGAACACGGTCTGGTTTGCTTCTGGTTCTTGAATCAGACACAAAGTAAGAGATTAGACTGTCAAAGTTTTGGTATTAATATGTAGGAAATCTTCTGTCACTTTTGATTAGGGGTACACCGATATAGAATTTCAAGGCCGATACCGATAATTCACAGCTCATTGTGACCGATAAAGACACAGTCAACGTTTTGACTTATAACCCTTAAGAGCTTTTATCTAATAAATTAAAAACTACTCAGCAGGGACAGTCTAACTGTATTACAGACATTAAACTGATTTAATGAGAAATATATGATATTCAAATGCTGTAGCAGAAATTGTATTGTGTCAATTTCTGAGTATTTATGATAATCATGATGAATCACTAAAACAGATCAGAATAACAAACATTCAAACAAATGTAAAAGTGAATGAAACCAAAAAGAAGTTTACAGCATGTAAAAAACATAAAACAACAGCAAACAACCACACACACACAAACACACACACACACACACACACACACACACACTACCAACTCTTCAGACATCAGGCAATTAAGACTGTGAAGTGGTGGTTTATGTATGTTACGTGTGTGTGCACATACATATACTTGATCTTGTTTACAATCAGTTTTCATTACTGACGTTTCCATATACATTTTGTTTTTTCTTTGACATTTTCCTTTCTAAAAGAACCTACCATTTACATACATTTGGACAGTCTTCCAGTTTTTGTGTAATTTCACACACCATCCACTAGTCAGGTGGCTACAATTACACAGAAAATGGATACATTTTAATTAGTATTTGAATAATCACTCAAAGATTTAATGAATTATCAAACTAAAATACAAAATTAATTTCATTGAAATAATTCTTTTTTTAAAAAGGTCATTTTTGACCACCAAATGAGCAGCACCAGAAGGTGGTTAATCATAAAACTCGCATATTGTTATTTATGGCAGAACACTGTGATTAAAACATACCCAAAAACAACACAACATCGTGCAAAGATGCTGAAATAATCCTCACAGTGCAACGTGATGTTAACTTGGCTAAACACATTCCTAGTCACACATAAAATTTAAACATATTCTCTGTTGTGCGCAAATATACCAGAAGGCAAAATCTCAAAAATATAACTTTAAAATTAAAAAATAAATAATATTGTCTCAGTATTTTTTCAGTAAGAGATCTGAAAAATAAGGAACACAAATACAAATAAGGAAACAAACACACTCTTTTGACCCACATAAGCAAGTGCTTTTCACTGAATAAAAAACATACACACAAAAAAACACACAAACAAACATTATTTTTAGAATGGAATGCTTACATTTTGATAGGCCAACCAATATTGGCATCAAAATAAGTAAACATGCACACCACAATGCAGTCTTCTCTATTGGTTTGAGAAAGAGCGGTAGGAACGGATTTAAAGAGATGCTTCCAAATTTTGAGGTCTGTTATTTTACTAAATGGAGTTGTCAAGAGGACAATGGTTCTGCTGGTGGTCAGCTGTGGGCTGTAAAACTGAGCAGCTTCTAAATCAGACACTAAAAAAATTGTATAAGAAGTACACAATGCATGGACAACAATACCAATGACAACAGTTTTGAACTTACTAAATAATAATTCAAAAAATATTCAAAACAAGCTGGTGCAAAATTGTCATCATCTGCCAGTTTAATCATCATAAGACCACTAAATAATTGTGTAATGTTTCATATATCATAAGACCACTAAATAATTCTGTATTGTTTCATATAAAAAAATAATAATAAAAAAAAAGTTTACTTGCATTTTTTTTTAACTCCTTTGTAAACAGTAAAAACTCCACAAATCAACTGACCAGTGTTGTTTATCTGACACTTTCCTATCATCAAAATCCTAAAAATAACCTTAATCATGACCTCTGTGGCTAGTGCACCCAACAGTTTCCACGCGAAGACAAAAAGGACTTCAGTTCTGCCCTCTGCTGTGCTACAATAGAATTAACCACACTTCCACCCATATTCTGAGCTGTGGTTTGACACTGATCCTGAGATGCTTTTAAAGAAATAAATCAAAAAGGAAAGGAAATACATAGACAAATGCTACACTATTTTTAACCAGTTATCTTACTTTTGAAAGGTTATGCAAAATCATTATGTCATAACCATACCATGCACACTAACATAATAAATGTTAAATAAATAAATAAATAAATAAAACACCCCTTGCACAAAACAGCTGCAAGGAATGAGTTTCCCCAAAAATGCACATTTTAAAAATGCTTATAAGATATGCCCAATACTTCAAGAAAAATGGAAATAAAACAAAATGTCCCTTTAAAGAACAGTGTTTAATATATAGCAGGGGTGCCCAAACTCGGTCCTGGAGGGCCGGTGTCCTGCAGAGTTTAGCTCCAACTTGCCTCAACACACCTGCCTTCAAGTTTCTAGTATGCCTAGTAAGAGCTTGATTAGCTGGTTCAGGTGTGTTTAATTGGGGTTGGAGCTAAACTCTGCAGGACACCGGCCCTCCAGGACCGAGTTTGGGCACCCCTGATATATAGTGTCAACATTAGGCCTGGGCGATAAAACGGTGTCGGTATTTATCGACGGTACACCTTCATCGATAACGATAGAAAAAAATGTTCGATATAGCGCACGATATAGGCACGTGCTATGAGTGACGCAGACAGCCCACGAACACATGCTGAAATTAGTGCTGTGTCTGCCTGTGATGAGGAGATTGTGAATAAAGCATGAATATTAGTCAAATTTAAAGTAAAAAAAAATATTGCATTTGAATGCAAAAACGGTGCAATCGAATGTTATGTGCGTCCGGGAGCCTTGTCAGTGGCGCACGAGATGCGGTTATAATGATGTAAGTGACGTTGTCGCATTTTAATGTTTTGTCAGCCTAGCCCACGAGATGTGCGCTGCTGCGTTATGCATTCAAAATATTAGAGAAATATAGTAGCTCAATGCGGAGAAGATCTTAACAATTAGGTTAAAACTGAAACCAAGCCATTCACACAGAACGCATATTCAGCACATTTTTTAGACAGACAAATATGACTGTTGCACTCGCGTCTCACACAAGAGATGTAGCCATGCAAAGTAAAAAAAAAGTTTTAACTTTTAGAAAACGTTGCGAATTTGTGAAGGTTTATTCCATTTCACTGCGTCTCTTATGTTTTTAAATGCAATCTGTGTGAATGGAGGTCTTTGTATTAAGCAATGCATGATGCTCCTTTGTTCATAACGGTTTATGCAATTTACAAAACTATATTTTATTTATATATGTTAATTTAGACGTTATGCACGTTTTTTATAGACAGTTGTTATTTCATTGCACCCTCCTATGGCCTCGGGAGACAAGACAAATGTTTCCTTAAGACTTATTTAATCTGCATATAAAACATAAGAAAGGAGATCATTTTTAAAATTTTATTTTGTGTTTGACTTAAAACAAAACAAAAAAATATTTGTTGTCTTAATAAATTGGGTAAATTCAAAATACAGTGGTTAAATTGTTTTTTTAAATTCTATTGCTCTGTTTTAAAAAGGGTTATAAAAATGTCAATAATTATCGATACCGAACGATATGAAACATTATATTGATACATTTTTTAGCTATTTCACCCAGCCCTATAGTCAACATCCTATTTTTTATTTTATTTTTATTATAATTATTGTCTGTAAGGATCAAAAGAAAGCATGACCACAGATCAAAATGATAGGAACTACCATATTATGCAGAACTGCGATGCACTCACATGGGACACCATACCCTTCATTAAAACCGACATCACACAAGGAGGGAGGGAGATTTTGGGTGCTGCTGGAGAAGCAAATTTGGTATAAATAGCAGAATCCACTCCTGTGAACAGGACTTCCACGGTCTGACTGGAAACTTACAAATATACAGATTGGCCAGGACAGCAGCCCAACCACCTCTGACTTCTGGAGCTCCAGCCTGCTGGTGGGTACAGCTGTTCTATGGCCCTCTGCTCCAGCTTAATGCTGGTGGGGAAGCATGTGGTACTGCTGGAACGGGTGGGAGAAGATGATCTTTTAGATGCTACTTTGTATGCGTGTCAGTGAGTTCCTGGGCCATGTTTATTAAGTATGCAATTTGAAAGGGGAGGCTTTCCGGGTGATTAGACATGCATCTGATGCTTTTTTGTTTTAGTAATTTGGTTTTTATGTTGATTTTATGCAGCATGTTTGGATATACTGAAATTGCACTCTTGTTAATAATACCCATTTTTAAGTGTTATTAGAGAGAGATGTTTGTCCTCTAATTTCTTTGTCACTTATTCATTATTGTTTTTATTTTATAATTTCTTTTACAGTCTTAGCTTCAGAAAATGGACCTGAGAGTAACAAGCATTCTTCTTCTTCTTGTGATACTGGCTGAGGCCACCCCTGACAGATATCATGTGAAGAAACAGTCTTATCCTACAAAATCTCACAGTGAGTTTAATTTTGGTGTATATATACCTAATGTATTTCATCACTGTAATGTTCCGTCATGTGGAATACGTCAGAATATTTATACAGAATAACAGTAGCAGGTGCAACATTAAGAGACACTACACTAGGGCAGATTGCCTTGCCAAAAAGATACATGCATACATAGACTGAAAAATCATTTTAGCCTCTTTGCCACGAGGGTATCTCAGTTGCTCAGATCATTTGCATGTACACAAATCTGGATCTATGATCGGGATCTACATTCAAGAAATATACCAAACATCACTTTATCCAACTCTTCTTTAATTGCCAAACTGCATGCAATGCCCAGAATATATTAACTTTACCAAAGGAAGAAATAGTGTTTGTGTCCTTACATAATTACAAATACTGTTAATTTATTACTCTTCAGTTGGTATACACCACAGAATATACGATCTACTACTTTAGAAAATTGTAAAATCTCCAAAACAGATGTAACCACATTATACAACAGGCGTGCCCAAACTAAGCCACACTGTGGTGTTAAATTATACCATTAATTTCTGGACAAGCACTCTTTCAAACTGAAAAAAGGGCTATTCCCTGTGTTTTCTATGGCGGTCAACGATCCAATCCAGCCCCTATGAATACATATAATTAATTAAACAGCATATTTCATTCTAAAATATAATTGTGCAGGTGATTTTATATAATAATAATCATCATAATACACATACATAGAACACATTTAAAAGTTAACGTTCAGCTCAAGAACTAGCAGCTGCTGACCACAGTATCACTTCTAGTTTAGGATGTCTCTTGTCAATTACTGTAAGGGTATAACAACTTATAAACATTATAACACACACTTTTTTCCCTATATTAGTGAGGACTAATATAATCTCAAAAGACTTCCATTGTTTTTATATCAGGTTAATATTTTCAATCACCAACTCTACCCCTGCCCCTAAAAACAACCCTCACAGAAATTTGTGCAAAACACTAGATATTTTGAATAGTGAGGACATTTTACAAACCTGTACACACACACACACACACACACACACACACACACATTAAGGCCATTTAAAATAAACGTTATTCCAATGTGTTTCTTTATTCTAATATATTTATTTTTTGTCTACACGTGACAATCACCAGTGAGATGAAAAAATTGACCATCTGACAGAAAATGGACCAACTGATCGATCTCTTAAGAACATCAAGCATGAAATTTTAGCTTGTCAATTTTCAGAGGTTTAAATTATCACCATGTTATTGAGCCAAGTGTGTATGTTAAGGAATGTCTTACAAGCGATTTAAGAATTTTTATTTTTATTTATATTCTTAATTTAAGTAATGTAAGATTTTGTCTAAATTGCATTACATTTTTATCTTATTTTTAGCGGTTGCTGGTGAAACTGGTATTCCAGGTGCCCCAGGTGAACCTGGCCCCCCCGGCCTACCTGGCCCACCAGGAATTCCTGGAAAGAATGGAGTTGGACACCCTGGTTCAATTGGTCCACCTGGACCATCAGGCCCAGCAGGCTACTCCTCACCAGGTAAACCTGGAAGCCCAGGTTCACCTGGAAAACCAGGCACACCTGGATTTCCAGGTGAGAAGGGACATCCAGGCCCTGCAGGACCTCAAGGTGCAAGAGGAGTGCCAGGATCACCTGGAAGCCCTGGACCTGCTGGCATTTCTTCTCCTGGAAAGTCTGGACCACACGGTCTTCCAGGAGCAATGGGCCCACGTGGAGAACCTGGCCTAAAGGGTCATTCTGGAATTCCTGGACTGCCAGGCCAGAAAGGAGAACCTGGCCACGGCATCCCAGGAGCACCTGGTGGCCCAGGTTCAATGGGTCCTCAGGGGCATCCTGGTCAGCCAGGTCAGCCTGGGATTGGAAAACCTGGACCAAGTGGATTTCCTGGAGAGCCTGGAAAGTCAGGAATGCCAGGTAGGGATGGGTCACCAGGTCCTATGGGCATACCAGGCCCAAAGGGTCATACAGGGGCACCTGGAATAGGAGCACCAGGAAAACCAGGCCAGAATGGCGCTCCAGGTATGCCTGGGTCAATGGGACAAAAAGGTCCTCAAGGACCAGCAGGACAGCCAGGCGCTCCAGGTCTGCCAGGTACTGGCAAACCTGGATCACCTGGACTTCCAGGAGAAAGGGGAGTGTCTGGAACCTCAGGTACAACAGGCCAAAAGGGAGAACCAGGGCCAATGGGTCATACAGGTCATCCAGGTGCTATTGGCCCAATAGGTCCACCAGGTCCTCAGGGTGCTAGGGGATTCCAGGGAGAACACGGTCCACAGGGAGCTAAAGGTGATATTGGTTTAGTTGGAGCTCCAGGCCCAAGAGGGACAAAGGGTGAGCAAGGTGCACAAGGCTTCTCAGGAAAATCTGGTGCTCCAGGTGCAGCAGGTCCACCAGGTCCAATAGGTCATATGGGGCATCAGGGTCCCAAGGGTGAACCAGGATTTACCGGTGCACCAGGCATCCCAGGTAGCAAGGGGCCACCAGGAGAAAAGGGACATCCAGGATTTCAAGGGCCATCAGGTGCAAGGGGTGAAAATGGCATCCCTGGAGCAAGAGGACCAACAGGCCCAGTAGGACCTGCTGGCCCATCAGGGCTTAAGGGTCATCCAGGACTTCCAGGCCCCCCTGGCCCAGCAGGGCTCACAGCCAAGGGAATTTCTGGACCTCAGGGTTCTCCTGGAATTCCTGGTGCCAGAGGTCATGATGGTCTCCCAGGTCAACCAGGACCTCCTGGGCCACCTGGACCCCCAGGCGAAATTGTTTATCACCACGAAAAAAGCATGCCAATTAAATCACATGAGATGGTAATGCCTGTTAGTCACGAGCTGATGAAGGCACCCATGTCAGCATTCACAGCTCTTCTTACCACAGCTTATCCTAATGCTGGAACACCAATTGTATTCAACCAGGTTGTTTACAATGGAGAGAACCACTATGATCCTAACACTGGCATATTCACCTGTCAGGTTCCAGGACTTTACTACTTTTCTTTCCATATGCATGTCAATGGAGCAAATGCATTGGTAGCACTTTACAAAAACAGAGAGCCAGTCATATTCTCGTATGATGAGTACAACAAAGGTTTCCTTGACCAGATGTCTGGCAGTACTGTCCTCATGCTGCAATCCCATGACACAGTGTACATCCAGGTTCCAGATGACCAGTCCAATGGCATTTATGCTGATGATAATGTTCACTGTTCTTTCTCTGGCTTTTTGATTGCCTCAACGTGATAAACACACTTGAGAAAACCTCAATCTTTCTATTTCAAAAATGGTCTGCCTTCATACTCATTTTCTCATTGCCCCAAGAGTCATGCAGAATGAAAAAGGATGATTAATTTAGAAAACATGTCTGTAGCGTGTTGATTTACATAAGACCTATTTGTATGGAAATATTTTGATAATCTCAATTATTATGGAAAACTAAGAAAAATTATCCAAGAAATTAGACAACAGACCTGTTGCATTTGCCTAAAACCTGAACTGATGGTTATGTATTAAAATGGTGCTACGCGTTTGCCTTTTTCTTGTGCTCATATTTTAGCAAAAGGTTCATGTGTTTAGTATGCTTAGAAGAGACATTAAGTAAGCCAGGTTTTGAAATAAATGGATTTCAAAGTGAATAATAATAATAATAATAATAATTGTACGTTTTTTTTGTTCATTTAACTCTGTAATATCTCACAAGGTGTGCATTATAATAACCAACACAAATAAAGTTTTAGTGCCAGTGCTGCTGTTTGTTTATGATTGTGGTAAAAGGTTAATATTTTCCAAAGGGAAGTGCTCAGTACAAAGACCTTTACTTTTTCATCCTGATAGATATCTTACCCTGACTTCAAACTTTGTAATCATCTTAGGCTAACTAATAAGAAACATTCAAAATATTATGTAGATAGGTCAAAGACTGTGTTCTGTCCCAGTTTGATAAACAATCATTGGATTTTTACAGCCATTATATAATATCAGAATTAAAATACACTTTGAAATGCTGGTCATAAACAGTGTATACGAATTATAAGAGGGTTATTTCTACATACCCCGAAATGCAGATGTGTTGTAATTATGGTCAATGGCAGCAACAATGTCTTTCCAAATGTCAGATGTGATTTCAGCTCCTCGCTAGGATTAAAAAAATTATACGTGAAAACATTAACATGTGACAACATATGTTTTGTCAAGTAAACATTCACCCTTACAGCTAATTAACAAATGCTACTTATGATCTACAACAGAAATATACCTTATTTGAAAAGCATTGATTTATTTTTACCTTATTCAACATATCCACCACTCTGGCACAGAGAAGAGCACCAGGGAGGTCAAAATAGTTGTCATAAAAATAGTATTTTGCTGCAACAAATGAGTGCACTTAATCACATATTTAAGCAAGGACAGTAATTTGATAATATGATCAAATGGTAAACAATAAAATTGTACAAAAACAAATACCATACCACAAAAAATAAATCAGCAGATTAAAAAAAATTTATGAGTGTTAAATGGTCATCAGAAATTACAAAATGAACTTCAAGAACACATCCTTACCAGATCGTGTATACGAGGTATTGAGGCTATTAAAATGCTTCCATTCTCTTTTTGGACCGTAATGCTTTATGATGTCATCAGTACTAAGATTTTTAGTGCCATGAGTTGCTCTACAAATGAATACGTTTTAAATAGATTAACAGCTTAATATACCAGGTTAAGAGAAGTTTATATATTTCTTTGCGTACAATTAATCTTTTTCCAGAAAAAGGAGATATAAAATTTACTGCCGAGTAATCATTTACACACTTTTAAGTCATACTGAAATTGACTCACCGCAAGACAGTACCGTCCTCTGCCAACTTGATCAGGTTGCCCTCCTCAAGGTCCACCACAAGACCTTTAAAACTGGTCACATGACAACAAGCAACTGTGTTTGTGTATTAGAGAGACAAACAGGCTCATACTAGGATAACAACTTATTTCTTTGTTAAGAAATTTGTTTTTGAAAACATTATAGATATATACATACCCAATTAATTTATTTTCATAATCTGTATTAGTGACAAGAATACTTGCTTGAAACAAGATTCAAGTTGTTAATAAGTAGGGTTGGCAGTATGATGATATATAATCGGGGCGACAGTATAAAGTGTCTATCGTTAGAGATTTTGCTATATCGCGGTTAGGGATATGCCGGTATCAAATTTTCATGTTGCGATTAATTGCTAATGCTTTTATGACGGTATACGGTATTATCACGGTATTGAAATTTAGTTTTAAAAAAAAGTGCTGTCATTATACAGTATAACAGGTTTAATAACTTTTTTCTTATAACAAAAATAACTGAACATTTAAATGCAATAAAGCAATACAGAAAAATGTATAAAGCTAAAAGTTTTACACAGATTAACGTGCAAAAGAACTATAAAGACCAATAGGTATCCCTTTACAATGAGACCTCACTAGTTAACCTTAGTTAATGCATTAACATTCACAATGAGCAATAGCTACATTTGCTACAGAAGTTATTAATTATTAGTTATTAAGTCTTAGTTCATGTTAGCTCATTAAATAACACAGTTGCAACTTTTGATTTTAACAACGTGTTATTAAATATTGGAATACCTAAGATTAATGAATGTTCAGAAGAATTTTTCATTGGCAGTTTATGTTAACTAATGAATTACCGTGATACATCGCATTACCGAATACCGGCACAAGTCTAATCGCGGTATGTAAATTTCCAATATAGCATGTGCATGATGTACTCAATATCCGTCATGTGGAGCCTAATAAACCTGCTGCTGCCTGTGTATTATAATGTTAATTAAACAGCAAAATAAAGGAAAAAAATCATTCACTGCTCTTGACTGAATAACTTTTGTGTCGATCCCTAATAAGATTTTATTTAGATTTAAATAATACAGTGAAAACTATGCAGTTTTATTTACATTGAATTATTCCATTTCTGTGGCATGTCTTACTAGATGTTAAATAAACCAATTGTACCTGAAAAACTTATTTCATTTTAAAACTTTAAACTTTACATTTATTTAATTTGTATCTTTGTTCTATTTAATTTGTCCTATTGTTTTTAATTAGCATATTTGAACAGAAACAATAAAATAAATATATATGACTATATGCTATGTTTTTTATGTATATTTATTTGTATCTTAAAAAAAAAACTAAAATTTATCAAGGAAAAAAAGCTGTTCGCACATCAACAAAGATCAGAATCAGAATCAGAATTAGCAAACACACAAGGAATTTGTTTTGGTTTTTTAGGAGCTCTTGGTACATACATACACATATATATGACATGAGAACAGAAAGGACAATTAAATAAGACTAAAGAAAAAAAATCTGGAACAGAAGATTTATGAACAGATTTGTGCATTAATTACTGTACAGTTGTATAAATAAAAATATGCATATATATTTACATAATACTTGAAAGCAATTGCTGGAAATGGAGAAATGAATTACCGAAAACAGGTAATCATTTCTGTGTTAGCTGTTTAAGATGGGGACAGCAAATTACTGAGTAATAAAAACCTAGTGTTGTGCAGCTAGTGATAAAATCTGGTGTTGATTTACAAATATTAAATGCTTTATCACTTGTTTAGTGATAATGCACAGTGTTTCCTTTGGGTGTTCACATATAATCAACATCTGCGCATGTGCAGAGCATTTTCGATCTCCCCGCCCATCCTACGCGCTCTCCTTTATGGATTTGCCTGCACAACGGTTACAAGGTATATTATCAATCTATCAACTTGTGATTTTATTTATGAATGTGTATCATCACTAAAGCAAATTGTATTTGTTTTATATTATACTGTTTGTGTGAAAAATAACTTATTATTTGCCTCATTTTACCCAAACATTGACACGGTCAAAGTAAGTTATGATTATTTCTAATTTATCACAAGATTAATACACAAAGTCAACATTGCATACTCTTCTTTAATTAAGTAATAAAATAAGTATTAAATTATCATAATATCGATAATCAGTAACGTATATGGTTGACTTAACTCTGTCAGCATTTTTTACCTCAGTTTAATTTCGCGCGCTTTTGATCCGCCGTTCAGTCTTGAGTTTACCATTTCACGGGTAACGTTAAACTAAGATGTAAAAAATCGTAGGTCCATATTAAAGGATGTTTTAACGTTTAGTAAATGACAAGACTGACACGGTAATTTTATTCCACCACCCCCCCACCCCGTAGGACAGCACCATGTCTGAAAGTGAAGCGGTGAGAAGTTACTAAATTCGTTAATGGAGGACGATGGAGATAGACGTAAGTTCATTACCATTGTGCTCATTTTAATTGTTGTGTTAAATAATGTAGCAGTTTAAGCATTTTCTGTGTTATACCAACATTATGCGAAATTTTGAAACTGACATGATTTGGATAGTTAAACTTAGTTTATTTGTCATTTGGCGAAAGTATCTTTTATAGGGTTCCCAACATTTATAAGTCCGTTTATATCTTTCATTCCGTAACTACGGGTTTAATTCTGGTGTTTTGAAATGT
>NW_015547733.1:311760-323624 GCF_001515605.1 Sinocyclocheilus anshuiensis
TTATTATTATTTCTGCAGTTTAGCGCCATCTGCTGTCAGAGAGTGAAAGTGCGCTTTCATCCAGAGCGTCTCTCACATGTTCCGCCATGTGCTTCTCGTCCGTGCTTATTTACGTCAGAGTGCGCACGCGTCTTTCACGCAGCATACAGCAGGTGTTGTGCATTTTGACCAGTTGATGGGAAAAGTATTCTTAAAATGCATTCAAAATTCTGAATAACTTGTAATATATAATTATTCACGGTATTTAGAAGAGCCCACGATAACAATATCGTGCATATTCATTACCGTGATACATCGCATTACCGAATACCGGCACAAGTCTAATCGCGGTATGTAAATTTCCAATATAGCATGTGCATGATGTACTCAATATCCGTCATGTGGAGCCTAATAAACCTGCTGCTGCCTGTGTATTATAATGTTAATTAAACAGCAAAATAAAGGAAAAAAATCATTCACTGCTCTTGACTGAATAACTTTTGTGTCGATCCCTAATAAGATTTTATTTAGATTTAAATAATACAGTGAAAACTATGCAGTTTTATTTACATTGAATTATTCCATTTCTGTGGCATGTCTTACTAGATGTTAAATAAACCAATTGTACCTGAAAAACTTATTTCATTTTAAAACTTTAAACTTTACATTTATTTAATTTGTATCTTTGTTCTATTTAATTTGTCCTATTGTTTTTAATTAGCATATTTGAACAGAAACAATAAAATAAATATATATGACTATATGCTATGTTTTTTATGTATATTTATTTGTATCTTAAAAAAAAAACTAAAATTTATCAAGGAAAAAAAGCTGTTCGCACATCAACAAAGATCAGAATCAGAATCAGAATTAGCAAACACACAAGGAATTTGTTTTGGTTTTTTAGGAGCTCTTGGTACATACATACACATATATATGACATGAGAACAGAAAGGACAATTAAATAAGACTAAAGAAAAAAAATCTGGAACAGAAGATTTATGAACAGATTTGTGCATTAATTACTGTACAGTTGTATAAATAAAAATATGCATATATATTTACATAATACTTGAAAGCAATTGCTGGAAATGGAGAAATGAATTACCGAAAACAGGTAATCATTTCTGTGTTAGCTGTTTAAGATGGACACAGCAAATTACTGAGTAATAAAAACCTAGTGTTGTGCAGCTAGTGATAAAATCTGGTGTTGATTTACAAATATTAAATGCTTTATCACTTGTTTAGTGATAATGCACAGTGTTTCCTTTGGGTGTTCACATATAATCAACATCTGCGCATGTGCAGAGCATTTTCGATCTCCCCGCCCATCCTACGCGCTCTCCTTTATGGATTTGCCTGCACAACGGTTACAAGGTATATTATCAATCTATCAACTTGTGATTTTATTTATGAATGTGTATCATCACTAAAGCAAATTGTATTTGTTTTATATTATACTGTTTGTGTGAAAAATAACTTATTATTTGCCTCATTTTACCCAAACATTGACACGGTCAAAGTAAGTTATGATTATTTCTAATTTATCACAAGATTAATACACAAAGTCAACATTGCATACTCTTCTTTAATTAAGTAATAAAATAAGTATTAAATTATCATAATATCGATAATCAGTAACGTATATGGTTGACTTAACTCTGTCAGCATTTTTTACCTCAGTTTAATTTCACGCGCTTTTGATCCGCCGTTCAGTCTTGAGTTTACCATTTCACGGGAAACGTTAAACTAAGATGTAAAAAATCGTAGGTCCATATTAAAGGATGTTTTAACGTTTAGTAAATGACAAGACTGACACGCTAATTTTATTCCACCACCCCCCACCCCGTAGGACAGCACCATGTCTGAAAGTGAAGTGGTGAGAAGTTACTAAATTTGTTAATGGAGGACGATGGAGACAGACGTAAGTTCATTACCATTGTGCTCATTTTAATTGTTGTGTTAAATAATGTAGCAGTTTAAGCATTTTCTGTGTTATACCAACATTAGAGATTAGATAGTTAAACTTAGTTTATTTGTCATTTGGCGAAAGTATCTTTTATAGGGTTCCCAACATTTATAAGTCCGTTTATATCTTTCATTCCGTAACTACGGGTTTAATTCTGGTGTTTTGAAATGTCATGCAAACCAGAAAGCAGACGTTAATCGAATGAATTGCTCTTGAAATAATATTTTCTTGTGTGGCGCCCCCGCTAACGGATTTAGCCGAGCACCCACAGAAACGCACGAGATACGTCATTGGCGGCCTACTGATCGGCCTTTGACATCTCGAGATAGACATATAGCATCGTTCTCGTGGTACTTTGATAACATTTGCCGATCAGTCTGTATAGCGCTCCAAAAAGTCGAAAAACATTTCTTCTTGAGAAACTCAAAAACGTGCTCGAGCACTAAGTACGGGAGGGAAGCGCTGCATCAGCCGACAGATAGCAACTCAAGACCGGGTAAACCGGTTTGTTTCTCCCGCTGAGGCATTTTTTGTCTTGTTTTGTATTAGTATTAGTTAAGCAGACGTGCATTAGTTGGCTTGACGTGAGGGATTTTTTCTGTACTTAGTTCTAGCTTTATATGTGTGGTATTGTAAATCTGTAACAGTATTTAGTGCTTATGTGTGAATATAAAGTTTGAGTTGTTTTGACAATTGACATAGGCATGTGGTAGTTCTTACTGTAATATGTGTGTTGGTATTAAACAGAATCTATAGTAAAACACAAAGTGACCTTATTATATTGAGTCTGTTAGTTTGCTTTTTTCTATGGAGGATAAGCACATAACTTATCCTCACTGGCAAAAACATAAACCGACGCCTGTGCCCACACTGGAATGTTGTCAAGCATTTTGTGACAAATTAAAATCTTATTAGTTTTCTTTTTGAATTTGTATCTTATGTATTTGTATTTTTATGTGTCATTTTTGTTTGTATAAAATGTCATTCAAGTTTGCTTACCTGTTACAGGTTGGACAGTAAAGGCAAGAACACAATATAGGGACACTAGAAAATATGTAAAACTCGAAGAGCCGTGCTTTTTGGAGTTTGTCACTGAAGGCAAGGCTCTAAATTAAGCTATACTATACAGTAAATGCACAAAGTACTTTAATGTCTTTATGATTAATAAAAAAATAATGTAGGATAGTAATGAAGTTATTGTTTTACAGCAAAAAAAGCATTTGCCATTCCAGAACAGACACCTGTTAGGGTAACGGATGACACCTCTACAGAAGTGGACGTGGATGTATTTGCTGAACTTGTTGCTGAAAGGGGCATGTGCTTTAGTTTACATACTAATGATGGTAATTATGTTTATACTTATTTGGTCTTATTTTAAAATTGTGGTGATGTTTACATTTTTGCAAGTAATATTTTTATATGCTGTATACAGATTCCACTTCTGCACATGAGTTGTCCCCTGGCCGGGCTAGAGTGAGCAAAGGCGGCGGGGTCGAGAACGGCGTGGCCGGCGGATCCGACGAAGTAGCGGCAAGCACGTGACGACCCCGGGCTTCGTCCACGGTGAAAGCCAATCCGGTGATCCACAGCACTAAGTTGATGTATTCCCTCAGGAACGATTAACGGCACTAACTGCTACCATGGTTTTTCAGCATCAACATCTGTATTAGTTTGTTTTGAGTATATATGGGCATCGGTCACGATGAATCTGTTTCCATGCAAGTATTCTCAATTTTATTAATAAAACTGTTATTAAAACTCACCAGAAGTCCCAAGTAGCGGGTGTTAAATGAAGCAGATCTTTATCATAGCCCTTGTGTTCCACCAGATACCGTGCAAAACTCTCATAGATCAGCTGCACAGAAACAGAAGAAGAAATAAATGTAAGTACTAAGTGGAGGTACAGTACAGTGACATGAAGATGTCAGGCCTAACCATAAATGAAGCTTCATCTCGAGCTAGGCTTTATCTAGCTGCCCATAAACTACACGTCAAATGAAATCAGGGCAAATAGGGTTTGCATGAACATCCTCCTGGAATGACAGATAAAGGAGACACACCTCTCGCATTCTCAATGTGTTCTCACAACAAGGCCTGCCGAATAGATCGATCTTTTAGATTAGCGCATCAACATTGTTCCGCTTCAGGTCCATTGATGTAAAGCAGACAGAACCAATCTTATATTTCTGATTTATCATTACCATTGTGTAAGTGTTCGCGCCGTGTAAGCCCTATAATAATGCGTTTGAGGTCGGTTGTGTCATGATATGCATATGATGCCAGTGCGACTCACCCTGGAGGTCTCCTTCAAATTGTATCGACAGAGCGTGTGGTCCAAATCAAAGCCAATTACATCACACTCCGACAGCGAGAAGTATTCACTCATTGTATAACCTTTGGAAGGAATGGGAGATGTGAACTGTAAAGACTACAGAATCGTAATAGCTCGCAGTGACAGCGATGACTTCAAGCTGTCGATGCAGCTCGCTCGGTGGTCGCTTCTGCAACACGTGGGGTAGCGGCGACAACAATGTCACAAAAGACTACAAGCCGCGTTTCTACGGAGACGGTTACAGCGAAAGCGCAGTCATCCACAGAACGTGTCTCGGCATTTCACGCGGAAATACTACGGTGCCGGTTATAGCACTGCATAGGAACAACACGGATCTTTGTATCATACTTGTACGAACGTAAGAATATCTGAATATCGCGCATTTCCGGGTGCTGTTACCGTAATAACGCGAAGAAAATGGACAGGGTTACTTTTAATTATTGAACATTGTCATGCCTGGGTGACGCTGCAAATCATTATTCTCACTAATAAAGTTTTCCAGTCATCGATTACAAAAACAAAGTGCGTGTAGGCTGGCTATGTGTGTGTGTGTGTGTGTGTGTGTGTGCGTGCGTTCTTTATTTGCTCTTTATAATCAAAGATTCCATTATCATGTTTTTGTCATTTTTTGAATAAACAGCTATGGGTGTTTTTACCATGTGTGTTGGTAAAAAATGGTTTGATAATTTTGGTATATTTTCACTGCTCCGTGAATTGTTTTGATTCCATTTTTAGTTGAGTACAGGTAAACCCTATAGCAGACATCATGGAGACGTCTATTTGATTTCTGCATTTACATCTGCAAGACCTATTTTTTAGAGTGCTTGCTCATCTGCAATACGTCTATAGGACGTTTCCTACCAGATGTCAAATAGACGTTTAGAAGATGTCTTTAAGATGTTTATGATTTAGAACAGGGGTGCCCAAACTCAGTCCTGGAGTATGTAAAACTGATGTCTGAAAGATGTCTGTCAGATTGTACACAACAGATGCTTTCCAGATGAAGTGATCGTTAACAGACATCTTGCAGACACGTGTGCTATCTGGAACCGTGTGGTAACTGTAGGCTATTCCCCCAGTTATTTTTACTTGTACAAAACAGCTTGTTTTGCTGCTTGATATTGCAAACTGGTGTGTCGTACCATATTATCTGAATGTATTATCTTCCCACATAGCAATTGTCATCTGGCCCAGCTCTGGGCCAAACAACCAGTTACACTCGGCCCACATGCAGCAAAGAATTACGGCCCTTGTTTGGGCCAGATCTGGACTAGAGCCATAACTGGCCCAAATCTCAGCCAAATAATAACTTATAACCAGCCCTGAACTGGGCCAGAATAAGTTTTAATAGTGCTAGCCAAACTCAGCCTTCAGTAAACCATATAGAGAACAGTCTTTAACCAGAAACCCCAAAACTGAGCCATAAAAAAGCCCAAAAAACAACGACTCAACCACGGATCCATCAGTAGGCAGTAAAACACACAGTCACACCTTTAGACAGTTAAGCATCTGTAATCACACATCTTTAAATTGTGAGTGATACTAGATCGGAAGGAAAGACTCCCTGGCTCAGCTGGGTCTCGAACCAGAGACCTTCTTGCTGTGAGGAGACAGCATTTCCCATTGAGCCACTTATGCACAGACATAAAAACAAAAAATTTCATGATTGTATATTTTTGTTATTGTAGATTTTTTTGTTCATGAAGTTCACGAGATGAATGATCAAATTAAATGATCAAATAACTGCCCACATAGCAATTTTTCTCCGGCCCAGCTCCGGCCCACACAACCAGCTTTTGCTTGGCCCACATACCGCACAATGTATTACGGCACTAGTGTGGACCAGGTCTGGATTCCAGACAAGGGCCACACATGGGCCATTACTGTCTCAGCCAAGTTAATTACCCATAACTGGCCCTGAATTGGGCCAGATCAAAATGTAACAATGGAACCAAAACACAACCTAAGTAAACCATATCAACACCAATCTTTAACCAGAAAGCCCAAAACTGAGCCACACCTGAGCCTGATCCAGGTGAACTAAACCTGGCAGCCAAAATATGGGCCATGACAGATCCATATCTCAGCCTGATCCTATACACTGGACCAGATGGGTTCCACATGTCAGCCTCAACAAAACCATAACCAAGCCACTTGATACACACCCCTCCCAGATGAATAGTCACAACAACGACAGTATTCTGAACAAATATTTAATCATGTTTAATCAGCAAACCAAGTTGAATGAATCTCACACCTAACATGCTTATTTGTTTTGCTTGGGCAGTGTTCTCACCCTGTTGAAGTATGGCAGTGTGAATTGGCTTTTAGGTGCTTTGGAAAACAAAACAAAAAGCAGTAAATATATATAAATTTTTTTATATTTACGCAATTAACACAAAATTCTTAAATAAGGTACTTTCTCTATTTTTGCAATATTCAAGTGTTCATGTCCCTGAATAATATCTGCATGCACCTAAGTCTGAAGAGTACACATAATATCTAGTAGACAGCAAGTCTGGTGTGGAGGCTGTATCTGGAACCATCTGGATCTGTCCAGGTTATCTGTCTTCACGGACTGCCCTGAAATACAATTCAAACAAACAACGTAGTGTGAGGCTCTTACATTCACAATGCTCATTTTGGCCTCAGTGGTGAAGTGTGCAGAAAATTCTGCCGGACTGAAATTTAGTCTTTGGTGAACAGTCTTCAAGAGTGCAAATAAGATTTTAAGTTTTAAATAGAAGCAGTGAAAACAGCAGAGATATGGGGCCAGTTGCATAAACTTAGCCACCATGTTAAGACTGTGTCTTATGGACTCTCGCTACTTGTCAGCTGAGTGAGTTCCATGGTAACTCCCTCTGCTCCAGTTTAAATGCGATTTGAATGCTCAATGCGCACGCCCATTAAAACACATCAAAGTTATGCATTTACATAAATAGTACATACAAGTCAAATAAAATGTCCTGAAACTTCATCATGTATTGTTTAAGTGGATAGTAGGCCTATATCAAACTGTAAATTGAATGAGAATATGAAAGCAGTGAATGCAAAACATTGTTTGAAGTCAGTTTATATACATATATAGTATACCAACAGAATATACTATTCTATAATATAAGCTATAATATCATATATCATATAATATCATATGAGGCATGAATATAATTTCACATATATGTAAACACATAATTAAACACGCAACATGAGCTTTATGTTATGCATTTTAAAAATATATTTAAAAAATATATTTCAATATATTTAACAGTGTTTCAAATATATGAGAATATATTACTTTTCTGTATGGGAAAACTTTGGGATTTTACTCAAAAATAATTGAAATGGATTTTAAATGTGGGTCAAGATCGGCCATACTTATGTGGCCCACATATCTATATTTGACATCTGGGCCAAATACTACATTTGACATCTGGCCCATGTCTTGTGTGCCGTCTTAAACCCGGTACCATCTCTGCCAAACCCGGGCCATGTTTGGCCCACATGCTGTATGCCAGTGCCGGATGAATGCCAGCTGTGCCAGATGCATGCCAAATCTAGGCCAAATTTGTTTGCTGACTGGGTGATGATTGAGCATTTGGTAAAATCAACTGCAAGTCAAACATTAAATCTCTGAAGATCTCAGCAGAGGATAATTAAACAACTCCACAAACAGCAGCACCAGCTTCACTCATTACTAACCAGGGATGCGTTTCCCAAAAGCATCGTTAGCTAACTATGGTAGTTAGTTCCATTGACATTTATTGGTAACGACGGAACTTGCGACCATAGTTGCTTTTGGGAAACGCACCCCAGACTGACTTTATTTCTGTCAGACATCTTGGGAGTTTAATGTGTCAATGGTGGGAAGATATCATAGAACATGTGACAAAACTGAGAGTGCTGCAGAGAATAAGTTCCATCAGAGGGCACTGGTGAGCCACAAATGCAGCAAACAGCTACTTATTGCAAATTTGACAGTGATCACAAGTGAAGTGTCACAAATATGGGAAAGTATGAGAACATAAAGAGTCATACATAAAGCCATCTGTGTTAACCAAGGGCAGATAAGAGAACTCGTCTGTTGCCTAACATGCCACATGTCAACTTTGTATGACCAAATTGGAACAGTAAAGTAATCTTATTACACAGAAAATCCCTCAAAAAACAGTCTAAAACTAGCTTTTACATATTTTTCAAATTACACTTTAAATGTCTGTTTGTGTGCTAAACATGCTGTTAACGTCCCCATAAAGTCTCTACATCACTGTAAATTGTTAATAAGTTAATAAAGTTTAATACAACGTTGTATAGATAACTTGTGTTTGTATAGGAAACCAGAAAATGTGAGTATTAGTATAAGTTAAAATTAGTTCAGCAATCCAGAGTCCAGAATACTGCTGTCACTAAATAAATCAAGTTAAACAGAAGTTTCAGTTACCAAAAAAAATCTTTTGAGTAGTCTTTAATCATTCTCTTTACTTACTCTCAGTCACAAGTAGACCTACCACTGACTCTCAGAGTGCATCTCAGTCTCACAGAGCTTTGTTACAGGCTTCAGGAGAGGAGCAAGCGATGATCACAGGTGAGATAATGAGCTGATAATCTTGAAAGATTTAGCTGAACAGTCACAAGGTTTCTTTGCAGGGTGAGGCTGAGACAATGTGCTGGGAGGAAGACAGAAGATGATGGCAGATGACTGGGATGGATTCGACGAACAGGTAGAACATGAAGGTAGAGCTTGAGGATCTGGTGTTGCTGGTGACTCTGTGACAGTAGCCAGATCTTTTTGTAAAAGCAGCTTATTTATATTACTTCGTATACTATTCCTTTGAGAGAACAAATAACTAATTTGTAGGCTATGGGTACTATGCTTAAAACCCTAAATAAGGTATGTCGATTTGTTTCAGTACCATTACACTGTAAAAAAAATTCCGTAAAATTTACGGTAAAAAACCGGCAGCTGTGGTTGCCGGAATTTTACCGTAAAAAAATACGGTAGCAACGTTTTAGGTTTTACGGTTTACTGAGGTGGGGCAGTCTTAATAGAATTTTCATTCATTCCACCTACTTCTGCAGTTATTGTCCTCTTTGGTTGCCTTCACTCATTTTCCAAAGTCGTGCTGTTAAATTGTCAATACAACTTTTGAGAAAACATCAACGAAGTTGCCCTTACAGAACAAAAATATATTTCCATATATTTATGATCAATATATTCCCTTATGCAAAGAAAATATATTTCCTTATATATGAATGATCAATATATTAAATGATTTATATTGAAAAATACAGAATAATATATTTTATTAATATATTACAATATATTGAATAATACATAAGGAATTGCCGCTGATCATATATTGAAAAATATGTGACAATACTTATAATGTATGTAATTTTAGTACAGTAATTCAGTAATACACGATGTGCATGTTATAAGAGATGGTAATGTGTGTATAAATATATTGAACATATATTAACACTTGCAGTATACACACAGATAATTTAATACATTTCTTACATTTTATAATAATTTACATTATATACAGTGGGTACGGAAAGTATTCAGACCCCCTTAAATTTTTCACTCTTTGTTATATTGCAGCCATTTGCCTGAATCATTTAAGTTAATTTTTTTTCCTCATTAATGTACACACAGCACCCCATATTGACAGAAAAACACAGAATCGTTGACATTTTTGCAGATTTATTAAAAAAGAAAATTTAAGGGGGTCTGAATACTTTCCGTACCCACTGTATATTTCATATATAGCTAGTCAGTAATAGCACAAGTCAAGTACACCTACTAGTACTAAAGCAAAGAGACTATCACTATGCTGAAGAGTGCACAGCCATTATTTTTTAAATTAAGTAACATATACACTGTAAAAATGGCCAGGAATTCACAGGAATAAAGTGTAGCCTATTATTTTACAATAAATTACTGTAGTCAGAAATTTACTGTGAAATCAGTGCATGCTGGGTCATTTTCTTACAAATGACTGTGAATGAACAGCAGAATGATGCTAACATCACAGTCATTTACTGCTTTATAATTCACATTATAAAGTTGTCTTTAACTGTGCCACTGTGAGAAATGTAGTTGTTTACTACTGTAATTGTTTTGAAGACACCATAATGGTGATTAGTGATTAGTATTTGATTGGGATCTTGGACCTTACATATTCATATTAAAATTTCTGATCTAGTCATGTCAGAAGTGGGACAAAAAAAAAGAAGCATTTGTCAAAATGATGGCAAGCTAAAATATGAAATAAGCGAATGACTTGACTTTAAGTTAGTCTAAACATTCTTAACATTAACATGAATATTTTGTTTTAGCATTATTTAAGCATGAAGATTAATCAATAACTTATTTCATATTCGTTACTGTTTGTGGATGGATCTTTCACAATAGTGAAGCAACTGCTGAGGAACGTCTTTGAAAGATGTGACATTAATACTCAACAAATAAAAACAACACTTACAACATAAACCAACATTATAAAATAAACAATACAAACTGCTAAAAGTGAACCAAAAACAACTTTAATAGCACAAATAAAACCAAGAATTAAAAACTCTACAGCATGATCTGTTCATGCTGCATTGCATGCTGGCTGCTTTCAGAGTACATCTGCACTGTAGAAACACAGTATGATGCTGTTGGTTCACAACACATTTCTGAGAGTGCAATTAGAGACAAGAGAAGTCCCACTGTGAAATTACTGTGAAAGTAATGCAATTATTAACCTGGAATGTACTATAATTTCACACTAAAATTTTTAGTCTTAATGGTGTTGGGCCAATCGTCAACCTAACCGTCTACTTTTCAGCACAACGGTAAACCCCAAAAACTCAGACACACTAAAAACCCTTTTAAATTCCAAAATAATCGAACATTAAACACTAACAGATCTCCACCTATATTGATATTGAGCAAAAACACATGAAATAACATTTAATTTTAACATTTACTCTCCTTTACTAGAAAGTCTAGAAAGACTGATGTAACTCATTCCGTGAATGTGTGTATATGTGTATACAAGTTCAATAAAAGTTAAAAAAAAACTTTTTATGTAAATATTCATGAAGTTTTATATAACTTTATGAATATTACATGTAATGCTATTTTTGTCTTCATTTCTAAATAGCCATACATGGTAAATACATATATTGAAGTATATTGAAAAATATTAGCACTAGTTTCCCGTATATGGAAATGTACTAATATGTAATATATTGCATTATATTTTGCAGTATATTCCCACATTTTTGTTCCTAAGGATGACTCCATAAATTGATGTTGTTTCCCTAAAATGGTTTCCCTATATCTAATTCTCTTCCTTGTTTGTTTTACAAGAAATCACAGATTTTTACAGTAAAGTTGTACAAATTGGTAAACAGTGTTGAAAGAGTTTGCTTTTGGCATTAGATTCAATTTAGGGTTTTTTCCCCCTTCTTTATTCTTTAGTGTTTTCATGTAGTTTACTAGCTCGACTGTAAACTGGATCCAGTTTGGATTTAAATGTGACCTGCATTAGCGCGGTAAAGTTAGTTTTAGGTTCGATATTCGCCAGACATTCG
>NW_015547734.1:0-1324 GCF_001515605.1 Sinocyclocheilus anshuiensis
TGGAAAACAACATTTCATTTCACTTGTTGGCAACTACTTTCATGTTAGCAAGTTTTAGTCTTAACATTGAAAAAACCAACTCTCCCTAAGAGAGAAAGAAGGTTTTCAGGATATGAGGAATTGAATTCTCTTCATTTGCTTTGTCGCAGTAAAATAGTGTTACTGTTCACAGAAGCACTAAATTCAACTTCTTGTGCTTAGAAGCGCTAACATAACTTCATGAGCCTAAAACTCCTATCAGATTAAAATCTGTCTTTCTGCATTGGAAAAAAACATTTAATTTCACTTCTTAGAGATACTTTCATGTCGGCAAGCTTTACTCTTAACATTGCATAAATCAACTTTCTGTAACAGAGAAAGAAGGTTTTCAGCATATGAGGCCTTGAATTTTCTTCATTTAATTTGTTGCATTAAAGTAGTGCTACTTTCACAAAAGCACTAAACTCAACTTCTTGTGCTTAGAAGGTCTACCATAACTTCATGAGCATAAAACTCCTATCAGATTAAAATACATCTTTCTGCATTGGAAAAAAACAATTTAATTTCTCTTCTTAGAGATAACTTTCATGTGGGCAAGCTTTACTCTTAACATTGCATAAACCAACTTTCTGTAACAGCGAAAGAAGGGTTTCAGCTTATGAGGCCTTGAATTCTCTTCATTTGCTTTGTTGCACTAAAGTAGTGTTACTGTTCACAGAAGCCCTAAACTAAGCTTCTTGTGATTAGTAGCTCTAACATAACTTCATGAGCATAAACCTCCTATCAGATTAAAATACATCTTTCTGCATTGGAAAACAACATTTCATTTCACTTGTTGGCCACTACTTTCATGTGGGCAAGCTTTACTCTTAACATTGCATAAACCAACTTTCTGTAACAGCGAAAGAAGGGTTTCAGCTTATGAGGCCTTGAATTCTCTTCATTTGCTTTGTTGCACTAAAGTAGTGTTACTGTTCACAGAAGCCCTAAACTAAGCTTCTTGTGATTAGTAGCTCTAACATAACTTCATGAGCATAAAACTCCAAACACAATAAAATCTGACTTTCTGCATTGCAAATAACATTTTGATTTAACTTGTTAGAAACATCTTTCATGTGGGCAAGCTTTAGTCTTAACATTGCAAAAACCAAATCTCTGTAACTGAGAAAGAAGGTTTTCAGCATATGAAGCCTTGAATACTCTTCATTTGCCTTGTTGTACTAAAATAGTGTTACTGTTCACAGAAGAACTAAACTCAACTTCTTGTGCTTAGAAACTCTAACATAAATTCATCAGCATAAAACTCCTATCAGATTAAAATCTGACTTTCTGCATTGGAAAAAAA
>NW_015547734.1:1577-4980 GCF_001515605.1 Sinocyclocheilus anshuiensis
AAAGAAGGTTTTCAGCATATGAGGGCTTGCATTCTCTTTATTTGCCTTGTTGTACTAAAATAGTGTTACTGTTCACAGAAGAACTAAACTCAACTTCTTGTGCTTAGAAACTCTAACATAAATTCATCAGCATAAAACTCCTATCAGATTAAAATCTTACTTTCTGCATTGGAAAAAAACATTTTATTTAACTTCTTAGAGATACTTTCATGTGGGCAAGCTTTAGTCTTAACCTTGCATAAATCAACTTTCTGTAACAGAGAAAGAAGGTTTTCAGCATATGAGGCTTGAATTCTCTTCATTTGTTTTGTTGCACTAAAGTAGTGTTACTGTTCACAGAAGCACTAAACTCAACTTCTTGTGCTTAGATGAACTAAAACAGTATTACTGTTCATAAAAGCTCTAAACTGGTCTTGCTGTGTATTGAAGCACTAACATAAATTGTTTTGCATAAATCTTCTAACACATTGAGAACTGTCTTTCTGCTTTGCAAATAAGATTTAATTTCACATGCAAGTAACATCTTTTATATGAGCAAGCTTTAATCTTAACATCGCAGAAACTAACTTTCTCTCACTGAGAAAGAAGTTTTTCAGCTTGTGTGTTATTGCATTCTCTCAATTTGGTTAGATGAACTAACACAGTATTACTGTTTATAAAAGTTCTAAACAATGCTTTTATGGCATATGTGTGCTTAAATTCTTTTCAAGCAACACTTACACAGTATTCTTAAAAGCTCTAAACTGGTCTTGCTGTGCATTGAAGCTCTAACATAAATTCTATAAACAACAAGTGATGTTTAAGCTTCAATGCACAGCTAGATCAGTTTAAAGCTTCTATGGACAGTAATAGTGTGTTAGTTCATCTAAGCAAATTAAGCGAATGCAATAACACACGCAGAAAAACTTATTTCTCTATCCCTATAGTATTACAGCTTACCCATATGAAATATGTTTCTTCTGTATGAAATGAAATCGTATTGGCAATGCAGACAGACAGTTCTTAATGTGTTAGAAGTTCTATAAACAACATGTGATGGTTAATCTTCAATGCACAGGTAGATCAGTTTAAAGCTTCTATGAACTGTAACTCTGTTAATTGATCCAAGGAAATTGAGAGAATGCAATAACACATGCTGAAAAACTTATTTCAACTGTAATAATGTGTTAGTTCATCCAAGCAAATTGAGAGAAAATTCAATAACACACCTGCTGAAAAACTTCTTTCTCAGTGAGAGAATGTTAGTTTTTAGCAATGTAAAGTTTAAAGCTTTTTTCTGTATGAAATGAAATCTTATTTGCAATACAGAAAAGCAGTTCTCAATGTGTTTGAAGTTTTATGAAAATCAATTTATGTTAGCGCTTCAATGCACAGCAAGATCAGTTTAAAGTTTCTATGAACAGTAATACTGTGTTAGTTCATCTAAGCAAATTGAGAGAATGCAATAACAGACGCTGAAAAACTTCTTTCTCAGTGAGAGAGAGCTAGTTTCTGCAGTGTTAAGATTAAAGCTTGCCCATAAGAAATATGTTTCTTCTGTATGCAATGAAATATTTGCAATGCGGAAAGACAGTTCTTAATGTGTTAGAAGTTTTATAAACAACAAGTGATGTTAGAGCTTCAATGCACAGTTAGATCTCGTTAAAGCTTCTATGAACAGAAATACTGTGTTAGTTCATCTAAGCAAATTGAGAGAATGCAATAACACACATGCTGAAAAACTTCTTTCGAAGTGAGAGAAAGTTTGTTTCTGCATCTTTAAGATTAAGGCTTGCCCATATAAAAGATGTTTCTTACATGTGAAATTAAAACTTATTTTTAATGGAGAAAGACAGTTCTCAATGTGTTAGAAGTTTTATGCAAAACAATTTATGTTAGAGCTTCAATGCACAGCAAGACCAGTTTAGAGCTTTAATGAACAGTAATACTGTGTTAGTTCGTCTAAACAAATTGAGAGAATGCAATAACAGACGCTGAAAAACTTCTTTCTCAGTGAGAGAGAGCTAGTTTTTGCAGTGTTAAGATTAAAGCTCGCCCATAAGAAATATGTTTCTTCTGTATGAAATGAAATATTTGCAATGCGGAAAGACAGTTCTTAATGTTCTAGAAATGTTATAAACAACAAGTGATGTTAAAGCTTCAATGCACAGCAAGACCAGTTTAGAACGTCTATAAACAGTAATACTGTGTTAGTTCATCTAAGCAAATTGAGAGAATGCAATAACAGACGCTGAAAAACTTCTTTCTCAGTGAGAGAGAGCTAGTTTCTGCAGTGTTAAGATTAAAATGTGTTAGAAGTTTTATAAACAACAAGTGATGTTAGAGCTTCAGTGCACAGTTAGATGTCTTTAAAGCTTCGATGAACAGAAATACTGTGTTAGTTCATCTAAGCAAATTGAGAGAATGCAATAACACACATGCTGGAAAACTTCTTTCTCAGTGAGAGAAAGTTAATTTCTGCAATGTTAAAGATTAAAGCTTGCTCACATAAAAGATGTTACTTACATGTGAAATGAAATCTTATTTGCAATGCAGAAAAGCAGTTCTCAATGTGTTTGAAGTTTTATGCAATTCAATTTATGTTAGAGCTTCAATGCGCAGCAAGACAAGTTTAGAACTTCTATGGACAGTAATACTGTGTTAGTTCATGTAAGCAAATTGAGAGAATGCAATAACACACGCTAAAAAACTTCTTTCTCAATGAGAGAAAGTTAGTTTCTGCAATGTTAAGATTAAAGCTTGCTCATATAAAAGATGTTTCTTCTGTATGAAATGAAATCTTATTTGCAATGCGGAAAGACAGTTCTTAATGTGTTAGAAGTTTTATAAACAACAAGTGATGTTAGAGCTTCAATGCACAGTTAGATCTCGTTAAAGCTTCTATGAACAGAAATACTGTGTTAGTTCATCTAAGCAAATTGAGAGAATGCAATAACAAATGCACAGTTAGATCTGTTTAAAGCTTCTATGACCAGTAATACAGTGTTCGTTCATCTAAGCAAATTGAGAGAATGCAATTTTACACACATGCTGAAAAACTTCTTTCTCAGTGAGAGAAAGTTAGTTTTTGCAATGTTAAGATTAAAGCTTGCCCTTATAAAAGATGTTTCTTAAATGTGAAATTAAATCTTATTTTTAATGCAGAAAGACAGTTCTTAATGTTTTAGAAATTTTATAAACAACAAGTGATGTTAGAGCTTCAATGCACAGCAAGACCAGTTTAGAACTTCTATGAACAGTAATACTGTGTTTGTTCATCTAAGCAAATTGAGAGAATGCAATAAAGTTGTGGGGAAGTCGTGGCCTAATGGTTAGCGAGTCGGACTCGAAACCCAAGGTTGCGGGTTCGAGTCTCATACCGGCAGGGATTGTAGGTGGGGGGAGTGAATGTACAGCGCTCTCT
>NW_015547734.1:4990-6537 GCF_001515605.1 Sinocyclocheilus anshuiensis
GAGTTGTACAGTAAGAAAGTTATTTCCCTTAACCAGGAAATTAACGTTCTTAGAATTGACAGACAGTTGACCCTGAGATGTCAGCTAAATATCTACAGCGGATCTAAATATTTATAATTAATTATAACTAGTTATGATTAATTATTCATATTTCCCCATGAGCTGATTCGCAACAAGTAATACTGTGTTAGTTCATCTAAGCAAATTGAGAGGATGCAATAACACACATGCTGAAAAACTTCTTTCTCAGTGAGAGAAAGTTAGTTTCTGCAATGTTAAGATTAAAGCTTGCTCATATAAAAGATGTTACTTACATGTGAAATTAAATCTTATTTTTGCAATGCAGAAAGACAGTTCTCAATGTGTTAGAAGTTTTATGCAAAACAGTTTATGTTAGAGCTTAAGAGAGAATGCAATAACAGACGCTGAAAAACTTATTTTTCAGTGAGAGAGAGCTAGTTTCTGAAGTGTTAAGATTAAAGCTTGCCCATATGAAATATGTTTCTTCTGTATGAAATGAAATCGTATTGGCAATGCAGACAGACAGTTCTTAATGTGTTAGAAGTTCTATAAACAACAGTATTTGCATTGCGGAAAGACAGTTCTTAATGTGTTAGAAGTTTTATAAACAACAAGTGATGTTTAAGCTTTATGTTTAAGAGAATGCAATAACACACGTGCTGAAAAACTTCTTTCCAAGTGAGAGAAAGTTAATTTCTGCAATGTTAAGATTAAGGCTTTCCCATATAAAAGATGTTTCTTACATCTGAAATTAAATCTTATTTTTAATGCAGAAAGACAGTTCTTAATGTTTTAGAAGTTTTATAAACAACAAGTGATGTTAGAGCTTCAATGCACAGTTAGATCTCGTTAAAGCTTCTATGAACAGAAATACTGTGTTAGTTCATGTAAGCAAATTGAGAATGCAATAACACACATGCTGAAAAACTTCTTTCTCAGTGAGAGGAAGTTAATTTCTGCAATGTTAAGATTAAAGCTTGCCCATATAAAAGATGTGAAATTAAATCTTATTTGCAATGCAGAAAGACAGTTTTCAAAGTGTTAGAAATTTTATGCAAAACAATTTATTTTAGAGCTTCAATGCGCAGCAAGACCAGTTTAGAGCTTTTATGAACAGTAATACTGTGTTAGTGCTTCTAAGCAAATGAAAAGAATTTAAGCACACATATGCCGTAAAAGCTTCTTTCTCGGTGAGAGAAAGCCAAATCATGCAACGTGAATGTCATACAGTGTCTTATTCGAGACAAGTTGACAAGTTGAAAGTGTACCGAGCAGTGAAATTAAATTTAATGCAGAAAGACAGTTCTTAATGTTTTAGAAGTTTTATAAACAACAAGTGATGTTAGATGTTAGATGCACAGCAAGACCAGTTTAGAGCTTTTATGAACAGTAACTATCTTAGTTCATCTAAGGAAATTGAGAGAATGCAATAACACACATGCTGAAAAACTTCTTTCTGACAAAGTTAGTTAAAGTTAGACAAAGTTAGTTTCTGCAGTGTTAAGATTAAAGCTTGCCCATATGAA
>NW_015547734.1:14092-26338 GCF_001515605.1 Sinocyclocheilus anshuiensis
TTAGAAGTTTTATAAACAACAAGTGATGTTAGAGCTTCAATGCACAGCAAGACCAGTTTAGAGCTTTTATGAACAGTAACTATCTTAGTTCATCTAAGGAAATTGAGAGAATGCAATAACACACATGCTGAAAAACTTCTTTCTCAGTGAGAGGAAGTTAATTTCTGCAATGTTAAGATTAAAGCTTGCCCATATAAAAGATGTGAAATTAAATCTTATTTGCAATGCAGAAAGACAGTTTTCAAAGTGTTAGAAATTTTATGCAAAACAATTTATTTTAGAGCTTCAATGCGCAGCAAGACCAGTTTAGAGCTTTTATGAACAGTAATACTGTGTTAGTGCTTCTAAGCAAATGAAAAGAATTTAAGCACACATATGCCGTAAAAGCTTCTTTCTCAGTGAGAGAAAGCTCGTTTCCGCAGTGTTAAGATTAAAGCTTGCCCATATGAAATATGTTTCTTCTGACAGTTCTTAATGTGTTAGAAGTTTTATAAACAACAAGTGATGTTTAAGCTTTATGTTTAAGAGAATGCAATAACACACGTGCTGAAAAACTTCTTTCCAAGTGAGAGAAAGTTAATTTCTGCAATGTTAAGATTAAGGCTTTCCCATATAAAAGATGTTTCTTACATCTGAAATTAAATCTTATTTTTAATGCAGAAAGACAGTTCTTAATGTTTTAGAAGTTTTATAAACAACAAGTGATGTTAGAGCTTCAATGCACAGCAAGACCAGTTTAGAGCTTTTATGAACAGTAACTATCTTAGTTCATCTAAGGAAATTGAGAGAATGCAATAACACACATGCTGAAAAACTTCTTTCTGACAAAGTTAGTTAAAGTTAGACAAAGTTAGTTTCTGCAGTGTTAAGATTAAAGCTTGCCCATATGAATTATGTTTCTTCTGTATGAAATGAAATCGTATTTGCATTGCGGAAAGACAGTTCTTAATGTGTTAGAAGTTTTATAAACAACAAGTGATGTTAGAGCTTCAATGCACAGCAAGACCAGTTTAGAACTTTTATAAACAGTAATACTGTATTAGTTCATCTAAGCAAATTGAGAATGCAATAACACACATGCTGAAAAACTTCTTTCTCGGTGAGAGAAAGTTAGTTTCTGCAATGTTAAGATTAAAGCTTGCTCATATAAAAGATGTTATCTACATGTGAAATTAAATCTTATTTGCAATGCAGAAACAGTTCTCAATGTGTTAGAAGTTTTATGCAAAACAATTTATGTTAGAGCTTCAACGCATAGCAAGACCAGTTCAGCTTTTATGAACAGTAATACTGTGTTAGTGCTTCTAAGCCAGCCTGGTCTCATGTTTATACGTAGGTATTAATACGTAACATTTACAAGCACAAAACGTACACTTTTGTACGTTTTTATTCATGCTAAAACGTACAATTTAGACGTATTTCAACGTTTAAAACGTACAAATCACTACGTATTTTTAGCTAAAAAACGTAAAAATATTTACGTATCTTTTGTATCATTAAGATATTCGGTGGCCCATGGCAATCAAAGTAAACATTACATGACAAGTAAAACGATTGAACATTTATAGAATATTTACAGTTCTTAATGTGTTAGAAGTTTTATAAACAACAAGTGATGTTAGAGCTTTAATGCACAGCTAGATCTGTTTAAAGCTTCTATGAACAGTAATACTGTGTTAGTGCATCTACGCAAATTGAGAGTATAATGCAATAACATGCTGAATAACGTTTCTCAGTGAGAGAAAGTTAGTTTCTACAATGTTAAGATTAAAACTTGTACATATGCAAGATGTTTCTTACATGTGAAATTATATCTTATTTGCAATGCAGAAAGACAGTTCTCAACGGGTTAGAAGTTCTATGCATAACAAGTTATGTTTGACCTTCAATGCACAGCAAAATCAGTTCAGAGCTTCTATGATCAAATAGACACATGCTGTAAAGCTTCTTTCTCAGTAAAAGAAAGTTTGTTTATGAAATGTAAAGATTAAAGCTTGCCCATATGAAATATGTTTTTTCTTTATCAAATGAAATCTTATTTGCAATGCAGAAAGACATTTCTCAATGTGTTAGAAGTTTTATGCAAAACAATTTATGTTAGAGATTCAATGCACAGCAAGACCAGTTTAAAGCTTTTAGAGATTTTATGAACAGTAATACTGTGTTAGTGCTTCTAAGCAAATGAAGAGAATGCAAGCACGAAAGAAAAGAAACTTTACAGCATATGTGTGCGTGCATTCTCTTCATTTGCTTAGTGCATGGTGCTTGGTGCATACCAACACAAGATTACATTATGTAAGTTGCAAGTCAGTTATCTTAGAATAAAGACACCAAAAAAATAAGTCCCCATTTGGAATGGGCTCTATTTATTTAATTAGACCAAGACCAAGAATACAGTGCTGACAGTAAACGAAGACAACAAATACATATTGTGACACTTCATTGTACTATTACACAAGGCCAATGTGTCATTCAGTAAGACAATGTGTGACAGTGTGCAGTTTATGGTGAAAAATGCAATGCAAAGAATCATAATATAAAAGACCTAATTCGTAAATCTCTGTAAAAAATGTCTCATCTTTTTTTCCTCCTCAGGTGCTACACATCAGTAATGTGCATGATCATCTTCATTATAATACAGAAAAGGATTCATGTTGATCTTTCCCTGGTTCATCACCCTCAGTTGTGCATGAAGTGCCTGCAGCAATATAGTCCATGCGGTCTCTTCTAATGCAGCTTTCAGCCTGCCCTTTATCTAACTGAATGTCATTAATATGACTAAATGTTCATGTCTTAATTAAAACAATCATGGTAATTATATGCATTGAAAGGAAAAATTGAAATCGCATCATATGACCCCTTTAATATAGAATATTCACCATACTTTATTATCCAACAACATGTACAATTCTTTACTAGGATAGTAAAGTGTTAACAACGTTAACAATGTTAAACAAGTTTTGGAAGTGCCTTAAAGACAGATAAAGTAGCATATTAAGACGAATTACATTCAAGTGAAATAAAAATGGGTTATGTTAAAACCATATTATTTTAATCAGATGAAGCAACCCAAATGCCCAGTAGCCCCACACTGCAGAACACAAGATCCAGGGGGTGTGGTTGGATTCACATCTAGGGGGTGGAGACAGGTAGGTTTAGGTATATGTAAGGTGGGAGGAGTTGGATCTGGATCCAACCACGCCCCCTGGATAAAAATCTCAGATTTTTGACAAAATCCTAATATTAAACAGCCCAAACTCTTATAGATTAACATACACATGAAGACAGAGATATATACGAACCAATATATATTTGTGCTTTTGTGCTTTTAGTTCAAGAATTTTTTCTTTAATATTTCTATTATTTAAGGGGATTTTACTAAATATTAACATCGCTGATACAAATTTCTGGTCAGTGCACTTTGGCGAATTCTCTCATTAGAAACAACAAAGAGCAGTTGTACACGCAATGTAAATAAGAGATCAATTCATCATACACTGCAGACAACATCACTGATTATAGTTTTTTTTAGAGTGCTTACACTCACGCTAGACTGAATTCAGTGATATTCTTTGATAATGTAAATGTTCTTTGCTCGCTGTATAATTTGTTCGTTGTTTGAATAATCGTGGACATGCGGCGTTATAATTAAACTTAAAACGTATTTTTATTAAACGTGATCAGGTTCAATACAAATTCAGTCTTATTAAAATATTTTGTCATAATATGCCTACTTGCCTTGCTTATGATGTGCGTAGTTAATAATAGATTGCATTAGGCTACAGTGGTTTGAGCGCATTTGACCAGAGACTAGAGCGCAATTAAAGAGCTGCGCGTATGTGAAGCGAGAAAGCTTCGGAAAACGGCTCATATAACGGACGAGGACGTGAATTATTAAATTACGGTAATATCGCGTGAACATTTCACATGAAATTCTGTCAGTGTGAGGGGGAGTAGGGACGCGCGTCGCGAGGCGCCCAAGAAAATTACAACTGCTATAGGCTATATATTTCTGGTCAGTTTAATAAATAATTACTCACAAAACTATCACAAAAATTAAGTATCTTGGGGATGATCGAGGGGCACAAGGAAAATCTCAGACCCGGCCCTGCAGCGGGGGGGTGCTGCAGCACCCTCAGCACCCCATAGTTCCCACGGCCATGCGGAACACTGGCTCTCCTCAGCTGGCGACTCGCTTTCCTCACCTCAGCCTGGCGACTCGCTTTCCTCACGCAGCGGACCACTGACTCCAGGGGCGCCGCTAGCAATTTTGGGCCCTATGAAAGAATATGAGGTTGGGCCTCCTACTGCACCAAACATACACTATATTGCCCAAAGTATTGGGAAAACTCAATAAAACTAAAAAAAAAATCATCGCCAAACACCAATGACTTGTACGTATGCTTACAATCATTTTAGACACTTTCAAAACTGTGGCAACAAAGATGGAAATACAATTTTGAAATACATGAATTATGTTTCCATCTTTGATGCCACAGTTTTGGAAGTGCCTGTTTCTGTTCTAAAGAAGGGGGTGTCCCAATACATTTGTCCATATGTATGTACAAGTCATTGGTGTTTGGTGATGAGTTTTTGGCTCAAGGTCTGCATTTAAAGTCACACCAGAGGTGTTCAGCTGGGATTAGGACTTGGCTTTGTTCAGACAAGTCAAGTTCTTCCACACTGACTGAATCAATCTTTTTTTTTTTTAACCTTGCCTTATACACAGAGGCATTGTTGTGTTAGAATAGAAAATGGTCCTGTTCAAACTATTGGTATAAAATTAGAAGCACACAATTCCCTATAATAGCATTATATGCTTTTTTTTTTTTTACTAAAAATTAGAAATGACTAAAGTAGTCAAACCTGTTCATTAGAAGGGGGTGTCCCAATACTTTTGGCAATATAGTGTAAAGCCAGCCTAGCTATTCAAAATCTTTGTCTGCAATTTAATAATATTGACCTATTACTTTTGCTATTGCTTTTGACCATTAGGTATCAGCAACATAATTCATTCAGAACCTGTTTTATGGACAGACTTTCTGTACCACACTATTCTGCTGATATGGAATGAGTTTGACTACTTTAGTTACTTAGATTACTTTTATCAGTTATATTAATAGAAATGCTTCACTGGGGCAAACAAAAAACATCCTAAAATAATAAATAGGATGCCCCATAGCAGCATTTCCAGCAGTATCCAACATTTCTCAATCATGATCTTACTCAGCTAAATGTGACTATTAGCTTAACAGCTGTATTCCTTGTTTGCTAGCTACCTATGCACATACAGCATACAATGTTAAAAATGTTCTACATTATGAACCTTAACCCAAAAACCTTTAGCTTCATACGCTGTATAATTGTGACCCTGCCTGTGCAAACCCAGCTAAAGTATTTTCTTTAAAACATTAATTCACTCCTTGATTTGCTTAATAAAAACCTCCTTTGAGATCTAGGCTACGTACGACGGGACGAAACCAAGCAGTAAATGGGGGGAGATAATTTTGCTAGAAATGCAGAAATAAGCCGTAATTTTGTTTTATTTGTAACTCTTTGGTAGATACATTTATAATTTATAATTTATAATACATTATTACTACTACTACTGTTACTACTAATAAAACAGATCTCTGGGGGCCCCAAAAGTGCGTGGGCCCTTAGAATCGTCCTAACTCCCCCCCTTAGTGGCGCCCCTACTCCTCAGCTGGCGACTCGCTTTCCTCACGCAGCGGACCACTGACTCTCCTCAGCTGGCGACTCGCTTTCATGACGCAGCGGAGCACTGGCTCTCCTCAGCTGGCGACTCGCTTTCCTCACGCAGCGGACCCATGAGCGGACAACTGACTCTCTCTTCATGTACAGGGACCGAATATTAGAATTAAAGTGATTTCTATATTTTATCCAAAAGACTATTTAGATATGATATTTAAATATTCAGAAACGTGTACAGTGTATTATTTTTTGTTTAACTTTCATGAAAATATTTCAATAAAATAATGAGAAATAATTGCCTGTTGCAAATTTATGAATGCATGGTTAACTTTTTTTCCTGCAGTCACTAGACTATATGGGATCAGTGAAAATCACATTTTACTTAAGGTGTACCTTTACCCCATATAAGATATAAAACTACTTGATACTTTTTTTTTGAGTCAGTAGAAAAGTCTCTTTACTATTCTAATTTATTGGAACTGTGACATTAATTTTCTTCCACCTGTTCTTTTCTTCTGACTGTTAGTGTGTTATTGACCGTTTCACAGGCACATATGCAATAATTGTTTATGGTTCATCAAACAAACATGAGAAACATTAATCACTTACAATAAACATCTGTAAAGCGTTTGTTGATTTTCCAAAATTCTTTTTAACGTACTGTAAGACTAAAAGAACCTCAAATACTCTTATCTCTTCACATATGGAATATATAAACAGTGTATCTATATACATACATCTGTCTCCATATAAATAGAGTGAAGATGCAAGAAAGCTTCTTTCTCACCTCTTTCCTCCACATGTGTTCCTTGCCCCCCACCTTCTTGCCTCCAGTGCCCTCAGGAAGATCATTTCCGAAATACAATGTTTTGAATGCAAATTCACTATCATGTTTGGTATTATTAGAAATGTCTCAGTGCAACTGGTACAATGGTCATTCCCAGAGAAATAGATTTAATCAAAGATTTGTGAGTTAAGCAATCCTTGGCCCACTGCAGAGGGTGTGCCCTCTCCCAGGGTCTTCCATTCAAAGTACCTACTGTTCTCCCACAGGGTGTGAATGTAGTCTCCCTGAAAAAGGGGAACATAGATATTTTAAACAGACAGACACGAAAACTTGTTGCGTTTCACTCAACTTCTGTATTATGAGTCGGTAAAAGAACAATTCATTTATTACAAAATAACCAAGAAATGCATACCAACGTGCATATAACATCATTGCATTCTTTTTATACACAAAATTACCAATATTGTACTTGCTGACAAAACAAATAAAGAGATGAGCATCAATTTAGGGGTCGACCGATTATCGGCGCCGATATTAAGCATTTTTATGATTATCGGTATCGGTCATTTTCAAAACCGATTCGCCGATAAATTTTCCGTAAATTCCATGCATTACCATTTGAAGTTGAAACGTAAAGTCTGAATTTGGTTTACCAATCAAATACATTTATTTTATATTCGACTTTTGAACGATATGCGCACGTATCTATCAGGTGATTGCTGCCCAGTATGTCTGCATTCACCTCTCTTCACTTTGTGGGGCAGAATTCATTCTGGTGCGTTAAAACGGTTTCTACCTGATACGCGCGCGCCGCTCGTATTACTGACTAAACTTTCGCTCCTCGTGCTTAAACGGTCAAATGCACATAGTTATGTGTCAAAATGCCCGTCTTTGCGAGTATCCTCGTAAATACACGAAAAAAACCAAAAAAAAAACCAAAAAAAAAAAACAATGTTGTTTGTGGGGGGTTTCAAGAAAAAACTAGAAAAGAAAATGTTCTTATCCAAAAACAAACTCCAGCATATTTATTTGCTAGACACGACTGGAACTTTAAACGGGACTGGGTTCAATGGTCATATGAAACAAAAAAAAAAAGGCTTTTTATCAGCAAACACTCAAGATGGGTTTGGTGCACACAGGGTTAAAAAAGTACCCCATGTGTACAATAAAATATACTCATATTTACCAAGGGTATGAATAATTTTGAGCACAACTGTATGTATATATATATATACACACACACACATACATAAAGAGACGTTAAATTGTGAAGTTTAGTCATAAAGAGACACCAGGCTGAATATAGAGCTATATAAGACAAAAATGCAATGATTGTTAATGGTATATATGTCTCTTTATTGTACTTCAGTTCATTTTCCTCCTTCGTACACCCAGAGCCTTGTTTCTGACTACTGATATAGTGCCTTTCTTAATGCTGGACTAAATTTGGAATTTTACCTTGTAGTGAAGCTAATCCATAACATTATGTTTTAGATGATCACTCCACATTTTTTAATGACATTTACAATTCATAAATAAATAACTTAATAATGCTTTTTTATTGTGTTGCATAAATAAAATATCAACTGTTGCCATCTGCACAGAAACTAGGAAACCAAAGAGAATATCTTCATGGAAAAATAATATGTGAGTGTGTGTGTGTGTATATATATATATATATATAGAGAGAGAGAGAGAGAGAGAGAGAGAGAGAGAGAGAGAGAGAGAAAGAGAGAAGAGCACAGTGTAACATCAAGGTAGTCACGTTTTAGCATTTTGTGTCCCTGCAAATGGTTTGTGGTGGTCATAAAAGGACACTCCAGATTTGCATGTGACCTCCTAGAATATTGCTACAGGCTCTATACAGTGGAAAACAGTTCACTATTGTTCTTCAACAGTCAGCCATTGTGCATTATGATTTTTTTGCCTCACAGACTTTAATTTTGTAGTGGCATTAAAACAACAAAATTATTTAAACGGCATCAGTTATGTACAAATCAAGCAAAAGCCAGTGTTATTTGTTGTTTTGGGAGTAGTTTGGTATGATGCATAGATGTTACTCAAAGATTTCAGAATAAGAGTAGTTTTGTGGTAGGATCTTGAGTCTTTATAATAATATTTTAGAACTAGCTACTTTTTTTTTTTTTAAATGGACATCCTAACCTAAATTTGATAATTACTAGTTTTCTACGTATGCTCAGTAATAATTATTTATCAAAATGAAAAGTAAGTAGCTCAGGAAGGGAGCAAAGAGCATATCTGATAAATCTGCAAGTCAGCTATCTGAAACCTGAAACAAACATTTAACAGTTTCTGGAATGCCTGTTCCCAAAACAGTTGAAACTTAAACACTATGAACATCTCTGAGAAAAGCAATTTTATAATTAATGAAATCCCAAAAGATGAAAGAAGAAAAAAAAGACAGTAACATTATAATGTCCCTTTTTCATAAATATCAAATGAACATTACAGGGAAAATGTACACACACTATAAATAAAGCATACAATAAAATAGCACAGTTATATACACAACCTTCCCTGATCAGTTAAGGCCCAAGTGTAGAGGGTATGCAGTCATTCCCAACATCCCTTAGTCTACTAAGTTCCATAAAAAAACATTCTCTTGATGTCAAATGCAATACTTATGTAGGCCATTTAATTGTCTGCACTCACATATAGAAAGAGAGGCAACTTTCAGAAAGAGAAAAATTGCTTTTCTTCTCATTTTCATCTTGTAGAACAGTCTTTAAATACATATGTACATAACTACTGAATCCTGAATCCAGAGGCATCTTGTGATCAAAGTCCTTCCTTTACAGTACACTGTAAAGTACACTGGGGTGACTATGTTCATGAAAAAAGGAGGTTTGGAGATAACCGTTTCTGCCTGAGCTGGACTGATGTTCAAAGCATCCCAAAGCCCTCACTCCCCTCACTGATGGCCAGCTTCAGCAGCTTGTGGAGCTCCTCATAGGAGTCATATGTTGGGAGGCACAGCTGGTTAAAACTGAACAGAACAATGTAGGAGGAGGAGGGATTAAACATGCAAGCCTAATAAAAAAAGATAACTTTTTCCTATAGATACTTCTGACCAGTGTTGGGGGTAACGCATTACAAGTAACGCGAGTTACGTAATCAGATTACTTTTTTCAAGTAACTAGTAAAGTAACGCATTACTTTTTAATTTACAAGAGAATATCTGAGTTACTTTTTCAAATAAGTAACGCAAGTTACTTTTTTTTCCAATTTATTGATTGACAGCTCTCCTGTCCCCATGTTGAGAGAAATCAGATGTTACTGTAGTTCTAAAATAAATATGAATATGCATTAATTCATGTCACTCACAAAAAAAAAACACAGATTCAGTATTCCTCAAAATGAATTAAAAAAATGCAACTTATTCGCAGGTTTGCGAATATGACGCAAACCTGCAATAATTAAATGTTAAACAACACAAATATACTTTATGTATCTAATCCCATTCTATTAACCAATGTCTTTGCTTCTGACCTTCGATGATCCAGTTCAACCGTACTAATAAGCACAAATTACTCTAGACAAACATTTGCGTGTCTTTGTTTATTGCTGAAGTGTGTTGAAATGTCTTCTTCTGCATTCTACTGTACTGACGTAAATTTACTTTCCCTTCAGCCTGAGGCTTATTCATTTCACTTTTGGTGTGAAAAGGCTTTTATATTTGCCAAAAATAGAACTTTTTTATTTTAAAAACAAACAAGCAAGCCCTGTCCAGATTTAAAAAGTAACGCAAAAGTAGCGTAACGCATTACTTTCCATAAAAGTAACTAAGTAACGTAATTAGTTACTTTTTTATGGAGTAACGCAATATTGTAATGCATTACTTTTAAAAGTAACTTTCCCCAACACTGCTTCTGACAAAACTATATTTACATTGCTAGAAACATTAATATATTTAAAGGGGTCATATGATGCGATTTCAAATTTTCCTTTCTCTTTGAAGTGTTAGGTCGCTGAGGAAATACATAAACATCGCGCTGTGGATCGCCGGATCGGCTTTCACTGTGGATGAAGCGGAGTCCAGCCCGGGGTCGTCACATGTGGTTAATGTTTTTGTCATGTCGCTCCGGTCGGATAGGGCATCACAGTATGGTAGGGGCATAACATTTCCGTCACACGCTTGAGGTATTCAGCCAATCACAATGCACTGGATAGCTGGCCAATCAGAGCACACCTCGCTTTTCAGACCGATGAGCTTTGTAAAAATCGACGCGTTTCAGAAAGGTGGGGCATAGAGGAGAAACAATAATGTACAGTATGTGGAAAATAATGTGTTTTTTGAATCTTAAACCGCATAAACACATTTCTTTACACCAAATACACAAAATAATGTTCTTTTTAGCAACATCATATGACCCCTTTAAACATTTTATGTAAAAAAAAAATCATGATATTTCTTAAGTAAATAATGTTTTATTGTTTTAATTAAATGGCAACAAGTGCAAAAACCTTATGATAAATATTATTTATAAAACCATGACATAAATTTAAATTAAGAAAATTATAGTTATCATATTTAATTTGGGAATTGGATTTTGGTCCTTCTGTGGAAGTGCAGGGATGTTTGATGTGTGCGCTCACCAGGTGTGTGCAGTGGGCAGTGTGCTGTGTGTGGGAGCTGCTATGATCTGGAAGGAGGGGCAAAGTGTGTTGAAGCCGCCAGGTGGGAGCTGTGAAGAGCCAGTGGTGAACTGCAACAAACGTGCCAATTCTTCCTGTGTGAAGGATGACACCACTGCCCAGAACCATTTCATTACCTAAACAACAGAAGAATCAGGATGAGCTCACTTTAACACACTTTCATCCCCTGCTCTGATCTCTCAGCATATTATTGTAAAGTCAAACACATTCCAATATCAAGTCATTATATAACAAAATCATAAATATGTAAAATTGGATAACATGTAAATGTGAATACAGTGTTGTTAAAATGTCTGCCTCTGGCTGATTTTCCATATTTTCACATTGTCATCATTATATCTTCAAGCAAAACTTATAAGGCATAAAAGTGACCAGTCACAAACAAAAATACAACAAGACGTTCAATGCATTAATTTAATTTATGTCAATTTAAATATAAAAATTAAATATATGTCTCTGTGAAAAAGTGATTGCCCCCAGGAGTCAATAACTAGTTATACACCCATTAGCATAAATAACTACAACAAAACAGTGTCTGTAGTTAATTATGACATTGTTTACATGCTTTGTTTTTGCAGAACTTTATCACATGCTTTTCTCTGCTCTTCACCAAATCTTTATGCACCCATCTTTTAATTTGCTTTCTTTTTCTCTTTTAAGCTGTTGTAGCAACATTGAAAGCTTCAATCTCCTCCTCTGATTCCATATTCAGAGTGGAAGCTCATGTGATTGCTGCCAGCTCTGCAGGCAGTACAGTCGTTTCTTGTACCAACTGCTTATTTAGGTAAACTGTCTCATAACGTGTAAAGGCTCACAACATATTTTAGTCTGAATATTTGTGCTCCTAATTTATTGCGTGCCATGTGTTTGACACCTGCTTGTTCTATGTAGTCAATGCATTAAGCAATAAAGAAAATGAGCCAAGTCAACTATATGCTTATACGTTTGTTTGTAGCTCTTAATATAAAGCAATCTCACATTCTGGTATGTGAGTCACTCACACACACACACACACACACACACACACATAAATGAAAATACCTCCACAGCACACACGAACATATACT
>NW_015547734.1:26770-28848 GCF_001515605.1 Sinocyclocheilus anshuiensis
ACCCATGGGGACCTCAATTTAGGTCCCCACGGTGACACAAGTCCCCATGAGTCTGTGTGTATATTCAGGTTTAAGTCCCCACCAGAATAGAAAAACAGGTACACACACACACACACACACACACACACACACACACACACACACACACACACACAAACAGGGCACAGCTGCCCTTGAAAAATCCAGAGCAACGTGCATACAAGAAACATGAACTGACCATGCATGCAGTTTACTAATTGCTTTTGTGAACAAGAGCTAGCAATAAAGTTGTCTCAAGTTGTTAATAAAAGGATACATGATAAAATTTATTTCTCAACCAAGTAAACCTTAATGGCAGAAAAGGGCCTTGCATCTTTGTCACTTTTCACCAATGATGAGTTCTCCGAGTATCTCTGAACATTAGGATTACAACCCTCATCTGTCATTTATATTGAGAAAATGCTGAAATTTGTTAGGCTGCTGTAAATGGGCTTCTGCTCAATGGCAGCACAACTGCAGAGGATTGCAGCTCTGATAAGAATGTTTGTGCTATTGTGTGTTATTATAAAAAAATTGCTGTCCCCTCAGCACAATGAATTTTATTGTTTACACGGTCCATACAATGTTCATAGTCCTCTGTGCACTGTACCCGGTTCCTCCCTGTTTTTGCCTTCCCATCTCCCCCATGACCCCTGCCTGATACGCAGTGAGGAGGGGGGTGGCATTGAAGTCCCTCACTGTCAGGGTTGAAGGGTGGAAGATCTTTTGAAAGATTGAGGATGATATTCTGTCTGTTCACTCCGGCAGTGAAGTAGGGCAGCTTGGAGGTGATGCGCAACCAACATTTTAACACTAGACTCTAGATAAATCGGTCTATATAAACTACCAGAACCAAATCGACGAAAACCAACAGGGATGTTGTCGTCTCGCGCCTGGACCAAAAAGCTGCTTTTGAACACACCACACAAACTACAGCTGACTGCAAACTAGCAAGTGCATTTTGTGCTTTCATGTAAAGAATTACCTCTCTATATCAGCAGCTATCAATAGTCTATATTCAGCATTTACAAGAAGAAACCGCAAGGACATAAGAGATATATACGCAGATATACAAAACGTAAACAAATCAGTGCTTGCTTACCATTTTGAGTATTAGTTATGTTGATAACTTCATTTTAAGCGGCTGATGTTGTTAAGAAAATATTTGCGTATTGGAATGCTTGGGTAAGATAATGTAACATAACAACAGCCTTATGTCTGTGCCGCTTCCGATACCGATTCTGATACCTGGGATTCTGATACCATTGGCTGATACAGATACTGATCCGACACCAGTGCAGTTTTTTTTCTTCTTTTGAATCAATGTGTGTGTGGAACTGATAATCACTCTTTCACAATCTACTAAATACAGACTACTGTAAACACTGCTTTAAAAAGGTCAAGTCAAAAGTGAGTAGATTCTAACTAACTTAAACATCTCTAATTGGCCATTGTGTTCATGCATTAGAACAGGGGCGGTTTCTCCATTAGGGCGATTGGGCGACGCACCACCAAAGTGCGAAAGGGAGGGATTTTTTTTCTTTCACATTCAACCTCAGTGTGACGCTAGCTTTCACCGTTTGTTCTGCCTCTAAATAGTCCAATCAGCGTCGAGTCGCGTTTTGTGTAGTACCGCCCCTTTTTGGGCGATTTCTGTCAGACTGAGAATCGCCCCGAGTGCTCTCATAGACTTCCATACAAAGATAATTTTTTTCGAACTGCAGGCACTGCAATGCAATCTCTATGAGTTCCGGGAGGGCTAGCACTAACGTGCTTTCATCATCATGCGTAACCTCAACTTGTGCAAGGATTGGTGGGAACAGTGGCATCCAATAATATTTAAAAACTATTTTGAATTTTAACAACAAGAACATTTTTTTTAAACTACTTTAATATCTTTATCAAATGTGAAAAAAGAAAAAAAAAAAAAAGAGAGACGGGGACAGCTAATGCCGAGTTCACACTGCATGATTTTCAGACTCGTCGGATCGCCGTTGTTTTCACACTGCGTGACTATCTGGGGTAGCATTCAGTTGCTGCTGTGTTCACATTGCACGATG
>NW_015547734.1:30575-30921 GCF_001515605.1 Sinocyclocheilus anshuiensis
TTTTCGAACTGCAGGCACTGCAATGCAATCTCTATGAGTTCCGGGAGGGCTAGCACTAACGTGCTTTCATCATCATGCGTAACCTCAACTTGTGCAAGGATTGGTGGGAACAGTGGCATCCAATAATATTTAAAAACTATTTTGAATTTTAACAACAAGAACATTTTTTTTAAACTACTTTAATATCTTTATCAAATGTGAAAAAAGAAAAAAAAAAAAAAGAGAGACGGGGACAGCTAATGCCGAGTTCACACTGCATGATTTTCAGACTCGTCGGATCGCCGTTGTTTTCACACTGCGTGACTATCTGGGGTAGCATTCAGTTGCTGCTGTGTTCACATTGCAC
>NW_015547734.1:31447-49279 GCF_001515605.1 Sinocyclocheilus anshuiensis
AAGAAAAAAATTAAAAACTACTTTAATATCTTTATCAAATGTGAAAAAAAAAACAAAAAACGAGAGAGACGGGGACAGCTAAGCCAACTCAAATTCAGTTGTCAGTTGAACTTGATCGACATCTTGGCGAACGTTACCTCAGCGCATATGAATTCTATCGTGTCATTGAAAGAAATACCATTCAGTCGTCGTGGCAATAAGGATAAATTGGCAATTAAAGAATTAGGACCACCAAGACCAAATTTAAACATCAAACATGTATCAACAAAGGGCGGGAAGTCGTATAAACGGGGATTTTCGAGGACGTGGTATGAGCAGAAAAAATGGCTAGCGGGCTGCGAAGTAGCTAATGTTAACTCTTTATTCTGCTACCCCTGCATTTTGTTCCATCCCGAGAGCGTGACTGACATCGCATGGACAACTACAGGTGTAATGTAATATAAGTGAGCAATGTGATGTAAGTAAGCAGTGTAATGTAAGGGAGCAATGTAATATAAGTGAGTAATGTGATGTAAGTGAGCAGTGTAATGTAAGTAAGCAGTGTAATGTAAGTGAGCAGTGTAGTGTAAGTGAGCAGTGTAGTGTAAGTGAGCAGTGTAGTGTAGTGTAAGGGAGCAGTGTAGTGTAAGGGAGCAGTGTAGTGTAAGGGAGCAGTGTAGTGTAAGGGAGCAGTGTAATGTAAGTGAGTAATGTGATGTAAGGGAGCAATGTAATATAAGTGAGTTGTGTAAATAGTGATTTATGTGACTTCAATTATTATTAAACTGAAATTGAAGTAAAAATTTTTGGGGGAAAACCACATCCTGGCTTCAGTCTTCATTTGCTGCTGAATTGTGTTAACACGCATGTAGAAACATAAGGAGAGCAAGAGATTGATTGTTAGAGTCAGTTTATTTTTAATTAATACTATAGTAGTTCAGTTTCCTTTACATCTTTAACTAGCCGTTAATTTATCAATTTACCTATCCTCATTAATCAATCATTAATGCAAACATTTGCCCCCCCTGAGAAAATTGGCAGGAGCCGCCACTGCATTAGAATGCAATAGAAACTTTTGACGCTCTTCACAGAGCAGTCACACAAATATCTGAGCATCTGAAAGCAGCCACTTATTAGTGAGCACAGAATTGAGTGTGCACTTGGTACTACCTGTGCTGCAGAAAGGCCGGGATCATTCCGTTTTTAAAATGTGCGACTTGGTACCGAAGTACCAGTACTTTTGACAATATTATTAGTTAGCAAGTTGCTGAATTAACGTTAAGTAAGGCAGCTGCTTACCAGTTCACTGCAAACATTAAAGTAGTTAATAACATTAGCTAGCTGTTGCAAACACAAGACTAAACAGCGTCATTCAAAATACTTCTCTTAAATCCGACCACTGGACAGAACATTGGGAAACACAACAATATTCACACTGTCAAAAGTAAGCATCCCAGAATGCAAAGTTTTCTGCTACAAACATTATTTGCTTTTTTCTTGTGTGAGAGAAAACAATTACATATTTGAAATAATTTTCTAGGACAACAACAAGATTTTCCAGGATGTATTAGGTTTTTTCTCATTTCTATGTGTTTTCCAGGACTGGAAAATTTGTCATCAATTTTTTCAGAACATGTGGGAACCCTACATTGAATATTTTCTGTCACCTTGGGCTTCTACAACAACATTTATGAAGATGTGTTTGGTAATGCCATGCTTTCTGTATAAACCTACAGTGGGTACGGAAAGTATTCAGACCCCCTTCAATTTTTCACTCTTTGTTATATTGCAGCCATTTGCTAAAATCATTTAAGTTAATTTTTTTTCCTCATTAATGTACACACAGCACCCCATATTGACAGAAAAACACAGAATCGTTGACATTTTTGCAGATTTATTAAAAAAGAAAAACTGAAATATCACATGGTCCTAAGTATTCAGACCCTTTGCTCAGTATTTAGTAGAAGCACCCTTTTGATCTAATACAGCCATGAGTCTTTTTGGGAAAGATGCAACAAGTTTTTCACACCTGGATTTGGGGATCCTCTGCCATTCCTCCTTGCAGATCCTCTCCAGTTCTGTCAGGTTGAAATTGAAGGGGGTCTGAATACTTTCCGTACCCACTGTATGTTAGGTGCATACCTTTAAAAAAAAGAATGAAATACATTAAGTCACTTACCTTTTCTCTGAAGTGCCATGACCCTCCAACAATTACAGTATGAGCTTTAAAGTCTTGCACGTTAATATCTCCTGTACCACACATCAACAACTGGGAAAAAGACAAAACAGTCACCTTTAACTTTTTAAACATCGACTTTACTTGAGGAGTCTGTAAAAAAAACTCCCCTAAGGCTACGTTCGCACACATCATTATTTGTTCTTCAGACATTCCTCATTAAAAGAAAAAAAAAAGTATCATCTGCATGCAATGTGACCCACATTTGGTTTTTGACCACTGAAAATGTGTACAATATAACAATTTAGTCCTGGAGCAATAGAGACCTCTGGTTGAGTTGACACGGAATGACCCAACTATACTGCTTAAAAAAATTAAGGGATCACTTAATCACAGTATAACACCAAGTCAGTTAAACGTCTCTGGTTACTGTCGTAACCTCGGTTCCCTGAGAGACGGGAATGAGACATGGCGTTAACGCCTTGGGGACTTCCTTCCTTCCTAACCTACCTGAAATCTTATTGCACAACGCCAGTGAAGTTGCAACTCTCACTGGCCAATGCCAGCCAATACGGCGAATAGGGGCGGGGCCCCCGCCGCTATATAATGCGCCGTATTGGCAGCATAAGCTCAGAATCTTCTGACTGAATCAACAGCACAGCAGACCTGAGCAGTGAACACGGCGGCCTACGCCATGTCTCGTTCCCGTCTCTCAGGGAACCGAGGTTACAACAGTAACCGGACATGTTCCCTCTCGAGAACGGTCTCTCGACATGGTGTTAACTCCTTGGGGACTGTATAGAACAACGCCATGGAAGCAGCAAAGTAAAAAGGCTCAGCCTCGGCGGAGTCAACATGAACAGTTCTTGCAAGACATTAAAATTAATCCCCAACCAATCAAATACGACCCTGCGACATGCCTCGAGGGGATTGGATGTAGATTCCCGCTTAGGGATCCAATCAGGTTACTCAGAATTCATGTCTGATGGCAGGTCTCTTATTGAGAGAGAGATGCAGCGCCGTCGCCCTACAAAGGCTAAGACATTATAGTCATATCAAATGCATGCATACAAGTACGTATTATAACAGTGCAACGAAGCATGTGAGCGGCAAGGCCGGGCACAATACTAACAACAATATACACACATGGAGAACGGCCACACCTGGGGCGCCATAGTCTGAATATGACGATGGCCCTGCCCCCAATCCCCCTACACGACCTAGTCGAAACCACCAGCACAGTCAAACAGCTAGTGGTTGCAGGTAGAACCAGGTACTCACCACATGTCCAAATTGTAGAATCTGGCGAAGGTATTCTGCGAAGACCATCCAGCTGCCATACAAATATCTTTGATAGAAATGCCCTTAGTCCACACCCACGAGGAGGCAACCTCCCTCGTCGAATGGGCTCTGACACCAATAGGACATTCCCTTCCCCGGCTAGAATATGCCAAGGCAATAGCGTCGACCACCTAATGTGATAGCCGTTGTTTGGAGACAGGCTGTCCTTTGCTGCTGCCTCCGAAGCATACAAACAGCTGCTCAGATTGAGGAGCCGTGCGGTCGATGTAAACTTGCACCGGACACAACACCTGATTCGGGGCGGCATCCGATGAAGTCTCGGAAGTGAAAGCAGAAAGCGCCACCACTTGCGCTCTGAATGGTGTCGAGAGCAATTTAGGCACGTAGCCCAATCTTGGATTGAGCGTGATGTTACAATCACCTGGTCCAAACTGCATGCAGTCCGCATTCACAGAGAGCACTTGCAAATCCCCAACGCGCTTGACCGAAGCAAGGGCGAGCAGCAGCACGGTTTTAAGCGAGAGCTCCCTCAAGCATTCAGCAACGGCATCGAGATTGCGTCCCCGCCTAGGCGAGAGCGTGACAGAGAGAAGAACAGAGGGCAATGCGTGTTCTCCTCTGTCGCGAACAAGTCTACCTCCGCTTTCCCGAACCCGTTCCCAGATCAGCCTCACTGTCCCGGGGTTCAGTCTCCATTCACCGTGAGGAATCCCGTCCCTCGATAGCATATCCACGCCACTGTTCAGGCAGCCCGGAACATGCGCTGCTTGAATGGAGTGTAGATGGTGATCGGCCCACAGCAAAAGGCATGCTGCCTGTCTGTAAAGAGCTCTCGAGTGTACTCCGCCCTGGCGGTTTATGTACGATACCACCGACATGTTGTCCGTGCGAATCAACATGTGATGCCCCCGGACTTGCATGAGGAAACTCCGAAGAGCCAAAAAGACCGCTCTCAGCTCGAGGCGATTTATGTGCCACACTCTCTTCGACTCTGTCCAGTAGCCCGAGGTCGGTATGCCATCGCAATGAGCTCCCCAGCCCGTCGTCGACGCGTCCGTTGTGAGCACTTTCTGCCTTGTGACCAGACCCATCTGGGTGCCGCGTTGGTACAGGTCGGGGTTCCGCCATGGTTTCAGCACGTTCAAGCATCTGCGAGTGACCACAACGCGGGCATGGCCCGTTTTCCAAGCCCTTCCAAGCCATATCTGGAGGGGGCGCATATAGAGCAGACCGAAGTGACACACCGTCGCGGCAGCAGCCATCCGTCCCAAGAGCCTCTGATATTCCTTCAGTGCCACGGGACGGCACAGCCTGAATGCATTCAGAGCAGACATTAAATCTCGTATGCGCTCCTGACTCAGACGCGCTCTCATCGAGATCGAGTCCAACTGCACCCCCAGATACATGATTGACTGGCTGGGGCATAACATGCTTTTTTGTTTGTTCACACAGAGACCTAAACTCTCCAGGTGGAGTAAAAGAGCGTGTTTATGGCTGTTGAGCACATCCTCCGATTGGGCCAAGACCAGCCAATCATCCAAATAATTCAATATGTGTATTTCGCTCGCTCTCAGAGGGGAAAGTACCGCATTCACACATTTCGTAAATGTACGCGGCACCAGCGCTAGCCCGAACGGCATCACCGTGAACTGATACGCTATGCCTTCGAAAGCAAATCTCAGAAAGCGCCTGTGACGAGGGGCGATCTGGATATGAAAATATGTGTCCTTCAGGTCCACCGAAAAAAATAAAAAATACACGGGGAAGCTGTAAGCCCGACTCTATTGGCGGTTTCACGGCCGAGTGTGAAGCCACTATCACTGGAGGAGGAGAAAAAAGCTCTTTTTGTGAGGGTGTCACAGACTTTATTGCATTCTGAACATGCACAACATGTTCTTGTAGTCGCCTGCAACCGCCAAGGGGACTTTGCGAGAACATCTCGCACGCTTCGCGGCGGGCCCGTCACTCGTCGCTCCCCTCCTCTGTACCCTCCCGTCAGGAACGAGGCTTCTGCTCCGACGGAGGAGCTCCCCTGGGACGGCCGCCCTTCTTGAAGCCGTGAAGGCGCCTTTCTTGAAAGCCCTTTGGTGTCCTCTGCCACGGAGTTTTGGTGCGAACAGAAGGTTCTGGTTCCGGCGCCGATGAAGCGGAAGCAGAGGGGGGCCGGTTGGAAGCAGATGAGGATCTATTACGTGCTGGGGGCTGCGCTGCACCTTGGAGCGTTTCTGTGCCTCTGAGAAGCACTCCGCGATAGCCTCCACTATGTCTCCAAAGAAGCCGGATGGAGATACAGGAGCATTGAGCAGCGCCTTCCTGTCCGCGTTCTTAAACTTAGTTAGTGTCAGCCACAGATGCCGGTGGAGCCCATGCTCTGTCAGATTGCCTGGGCCGTCTTCTTTGTGGCTCTAAGTGCAAAATCCATCACCGCGTGTAGATCCTTAAACGCCTCGGGATCCACCCCACTCTCTTCCAGAGATTTCAGCAGCTGTGCCTGAAAAACTTGGAGCACTGCCATCGTGTGAAGCGCCGAGATTGCTTCTCCCGAGGCGGCGTACACTTTGTCCGCGATGTGTGCAGTTAGACGGCAGGGCCTTGATGGCAGCGTAGCACCCGCCTTCAGGGAGGCAGAGGAGGGGCAGAGATGCGCGCCGATGGATTCCTCAATGGGCAGAATGCGCGTATATCCTCGGGCTTCCGCCCCGTCAACTTTAGTGAAAATCTCCGACCCGCTAGCGTGAGTGCGAGCCAATTGGGGCACAGCCCACGCCTTAGTGACCTCGTCGTGCAAGTCGGGGAGGAATGGGGCTCGCTTCCTCGGAGCGGCAGCTCGGTGGCCCGAGTGAAGGAACCACGAATCCCGCTTGCTCATAGCTGGTTCATCGGTGGATTCCCACTCTAGACTGAGATCGCTCACGGCCCTGGTGAGAATCCGGACGAGCTCATCCTGGAACACGGCATGTCCCTCCAATTCAGAACGCTCCTCTGGAGTGTGGGCCCAGTCCTTCTCGGACGCCGTTAGGGACATAGTCTCGTCAAGATCGTCGTCATCCCCCGCCGCACCAAACGAGATCATCTTCGAAGCGCAAGGGGTGGGTCGAAGAGTCTCTTCCGCCTTTCTGCGCGGTTGCCATCGGACGTTGCCGATAGAAATCACAGAGGGCGATGTTCCTCTGGGCCCTAAGCACCCGCACTGAAAATTCCTCGCAGTGCGGGCAGCCCGACCCGGTGAGTGCTGCATCCGCATGTGTGGGACCCATGCACAGGATGCAGAACTCTTGAGTGTCCGGGGCCTCGATGGGTCCCGAACACAGCGTGCAAACGTTGGACATGCTGGAACGCTGAGAGGGAAATCCGTCTTCCTGTGTCTTCTCCACAGCTGTCTTCGGTAGGATGTGTGAAAGAGGAAGATTCTGAGCTTATGCCGCCAATAAGATTTCAGGTAGGTTAGGAAGGAAGGGAGTCCCCAAGGCGTTAACGCCATGTCGAGAGACCGTTCTCGAGAGGGAACTTCAGGGACAACAATATGTATGGGATGTGTTTCCCAAAAGCAACTATGGTCACAAGTTTTGCCGTTACCAATAGAGTTCAATGGAATTTACCACAATAATTAGCTAACGATGCTTTTGGGAAACGCAACCCTGGTTAAGAAGTTATTGTGAATAAGTTTTACCTGCTTTGGTGCAAATGAAAGTGACAACAGAAAAACTGGAGAGGCAACAGCAAGACAACAACCCAATTAGGAATATTTACAGGTGGTAGACACAATCAATTGCTCTCTCCTTATCCTTCCTGACTGATTTTTTTCTAGTTTTGTGTTTTGTTAGGGTCCTTCTCACTACTTGTAGCATGTGGCAGTACCTGCAACCCAATCAGGTTGCACAGGTAGTCCAGGATGGCACTTCCATATGTGCCGTCGCAACGAGCTGTAGTGTGTCTCCCAGCACAGTCTTAAGAGCATGGAGGAGATATCGGGAGATGGGCTGGTACAAGAGGAAAGCAGGACAGAACAGTAGAAGGGCAATAACCCATGTGGTCTCAAAATTCAAATGTTTGGATACCAGGCTGATATACTTCGCAACAACACAACCTTGTTTCTTCATTGACTTTCAGCATGTTTCCTACATCTGACTTGTTTACATTTTACATGGTGTGAGAAAAAAGGAAAAAAAGGCAGAAAAGCTATGTGAAATCTGATGAGAGCTGGCATCAGACTGAAAAGGACTTCCAGAAATGAGATCTGAATAGGATTTAAAACCACATATGAATGTATTTTGAAACGGATTCATAAAAATAATATTTCATGTGATTTTTTGCCGTTGTCATTTGCTAAATATGATGAGATTATGACCAGATATGCACAATAATCAGATTTGGACAGGCAGTCAGAACAAGGCATAAGAATTAATATTGTGAATGGTTCCAATGCTGGAGTCTCAGAAACCTAGGTTAAGGTTTGTTCAAGAAGTTGTAAGCTTTGGTGCAAATTTTTTTTTTGTTTCAAAAAAGTCGTTAAAAGGGTCTGCTAAAGGCTGATTTATACTTCTGCGTCGGACCTACGCCGTAGCCTACGCATAGATGCACACCCATATGCCGTAGCCTGACGTGCACCTCTCCAAAAATCTAACAGCGCGTCAATTCTACGCAGACCGCAAGCGCTGTGATTGGCCTGCAAGAACCCCTCCCTCCATATGTACTTGAGTTTTGTGTGTGTTTATGTGCACTTTAATATATTTTAATGTTACACCTTCTTATATAAAATAAAACAAAGCAAAGAACAAGTGTCTTATTATTTATTATACTACATAGCATTATACATCAGTAGTTGTCCGCAACAAACAATGTTGATCTGCCGTGGTACAAGTCCTTGTGCAGATTGAAAGAATGCCATCATCTCCTGTTCCATTGTTGTCTCCTTTTTGTAGTTTTAAATAACGATTTAATGATTTGATATTTATTTGCCGCCGTCACGGCTAGATTGCTTCTACGACGAGCCGCTTCTTCTTCGGCTTTTGCCATGGTACTGCGGGTTACACCAGCAACATGCCCGTGGACACTGCAGACTAGCGGTTTGCATGTGTACTGCACGTTGACGTGGACAACGACGCAGAAGTATAAATGAAAACTGACGCATAGCCTACGGCGTAAAGGCTACGGCATAGGTCCGACGCAGAAGTATAAATCAGCCTTAAGGTGGGAAGTCTGGGAACACTGCTGACAATGTAAATTTTTTTGCCTGCAAAATCTCGTTCATTTTCCGAAATTTAATTCTGCTATTGTGACCACAACCTAAGACTGGAAACAGAATGATACCAGTTAAAAGAATAGTGTTCCCTCACAGTGTTGGGGGTAATATATTACAAGTAATGCAAGTTACGTAATCAGATTACTTTTTTCAAGTAACTAGTAAAGTAACGCATTACTTTTTAATGTTGAAATGTCTTCTTCTGTATTCTACTGTACGGACGTAAATTTACTTTCCCTTCAGCCTGAGGCTTATTCATTTCAATTTTGGTGTGAAAAGGCTTTTATATTTGCCAAAAATATAACTTTTTTATTTTAAAATCAAACAAGCAAGCCCTGTCCAGATTTAAAAAGTAATGCAAAAGTAATGTAACGCATTACTTTCCATAAAAAGTAACTAAGTAACGTAATTAGTTACTTTTTTATGGAGTAACGCAATATTGTAATGCATTACTTTTAAAAGTAACTTTCCCCAACACTGTTCCCTCAAGGAAATATCAGCTAGGGGATGTTTGTGTAACAGCTCATCAAACTGGTTCGAAATCCATAGGTATGGTTATTATGTGGATTTATAACACCAGTGTATGTAAACGTAACTGTGCTTACATAAAGCTATGAAAACTATTGTTATGTGGTCTTTTTTCCAAAAATCCTTAATAACTATATTTAAAGGACCATTGTTAAAACACACATCATTGAATGATTTTCAATTCTTCTTTGGTAATTTGCTGTATTGGTGCGTTCAAGTCATGTCGGATAGATCTTATTTACAAGTTGAAAGCACATGAAAGCACACCACAGTCATTATTACGAGTGGGAAACTTCTTTAAGCCCTGAGTTTCCGAGTTGGGGGCGTGTCAGTGAGAAACATGGTGGAATCGATGGATGCAACATCTGCTGTTGACACTACTTATAGGTATTATATATGACAGGATTGTAATATAACAATTAATAACAAGTTTTTGTACGATACAGCTTAAAGTGGCTTCATAAATTATTAAAAAAATAAATAAAAACGCAAAACACACCTCATGCGAATTCTTTGCTCTTCATTTTCCATAAGCAGAGTGAACAAACCGTGCTGTATTTTCTTGTAATTTATTAAAAGAAGGTACACCGCCATCTTGTGCCGACGAAAGTGACTTGAATGCACCTGACATCGTAATTACGACTTGTCAACTCGTAAGTACGAACTTCCCAGGAGGACTTAAACGCAGCATATATCTAGGGCATAGGTCTTCAACCCTGCTCCTGGGGACCCACTGTCCAGCAGAGTTCAGCTCCAACCCTAATAAAACACACCTGAACCAGCAAATCAAGGTCTTCAGGATCACTTGAAAAGTCAGAGGCCAGGTGTGCTGAAGCAGGTTGGAAAACTTTGCAGGATGGTGGGTCCCCAGGAGCAGGGTTGAAGACCTATGATCTAGGATTAAAAGTGATTTCTCACCTCCAATTCATTCTCATCAAATATAGCCAGAAGGTTTTCAGGGACCAGTTCATTCAAACCTGAACAGAAGAGGTAATTTAGTTAATTCAAGATTTCATACAGATGTTTAATTAAAGATCATAGGCTCTTACCTTTTAGGAAGTGCTCTACTTCATCTCGCACCTGACTGGCTAGTCTGTACTGGGCCAACAGGTTTAAGTAGTGAATTTTGTTCTCATTGGTCACTGCAATTTGAGCACCACCAGATATCAATTCCACCACCTGTAACATTATTACTATTAGTAAAAGTGTACAACAAAAATTCACCTGTACCTTCAAATAACCCTTAAAGCGGCACTATGTAACTTTTTCTGTGTTCAAAATTTGCAAAATGTATATAATGAGCGAGTACATCATGAATTCATCTTCCAAACCGCGTTTTTGTCTTATTCCGAATCACTACGGTACACTTATAATAAGTACTTATATTTGGACTATTAGCCTGGTCGGGTCGTCACCGCTGCGCAGTAACACATACCTGCGTGAATCGCCATAGACATAAACTTAGAGAAGTAGCTCCGGTTGGAATGTTCTTCCGCAGGATGTGTACAGTTCTGTTTATTAACTGCTAGAGTGCCAAAAGTTACATAGTGCTGCTTTAAGACAGGGGTGTCCAAACCTGCTCCTGGAGGCCACTGTCCTACAGAGTTTAGCTCCAACCCTAATTAAAAACACCTGGACCAACTAATCAAAGTCTTTAGACCCACAAGTAATTTCCAGGCAGGTGTGTTGGAGCCAGCTGAAGCTAAACTCTGCAGGACGTTGGCCTTTCAGCAACAGGATTGGACACCCCTGCCTTAAGAGCACTTTCATACATACTGTACATGCACTTAACTGTACGATCATATTTGGAATCAAGATTAAAATGAACAGATTTCATTATTGAAATTCATTTTTCATTGAATTAATGATGACTACCTTTTCCAGGTGTCCTGACTTGCTATATTTTTCCTCTGCAAACACCAGGTCCATTTCACTGACATCGTTGTTCAGAATAAAGCATACCTTGGTTTTGTAAAATTCCTCATCATCAGTTTCAAAGTACTGCCAATGCAAAGAAAAACAAAAAGTAAACAAACAAGGAGAGTAAGTGTATTTGCATATCTGCAAAGTTGATGGGGGTTCTGATATTAGAAATAGAACTATATTTAGTTACTATGTTTAATGTTTAGATAAATATCACATTTCAGCCTAAAAAAGTGCTTTTGTCTGTCATATATAATTGGTTTGAACAAAAAGTTCTCCCAAATAAAATCTCATAGAATTTGCATGAATCATGTGAATGGTCTTTTTCAAATGCGACAAGTTTGCGGGTATGCTTTGCAAAATTTGCACGCAAAGATAGGGGACATGACTACTCATAAAATTTGCATACATTTGTAAATGAGGCATGACCTTTATCAGTACAGGTTAAAATGTACATTTATTAGCAGGCTATGAATCAATTGTCACCTTATAGTTCATTCGTAATCCAATTATCTGAGCCAAGAATGAGCGGGTGAATCGGGCTCGTACCAGTTGCTTGTAGGCCCCACCTAAAGCTGATTCATATAGACATTTCCCCACCACTCGACCTGCAAACTCATACATTTTCACCCTCTGGTGAGGGGGGCGATCAGCGTTTGGGTGGACCTGCCCAAAAAAAAAACAGAACAGCTCATTCCAAATCAACTCTTGACCAACATCACAACATTAAAAAGTCAATGTCTATATTACTACAGTACATTTAAAGGAGATGAGTGTAATTTTATCCCTTTTAAAATACTTTATCATATCCCAACATATATACACAGACTAGGGGTTGCACCGACTAATAGACTAGTCGACTTCAATGCTCTGCCATGACGCTTTAAGCTTAACGTCGAGTAGTCGCTGGCCCTATAGAGGGCGCAACAGGATAAGAAATCTTTGAAGGACTTCCACATTTACGCTCCGTTTCCAAACAGTTAAAATTACAAATAAATGCAGCAGAAATCTGTGAGAAACATAATGACTCAAAGACAAAATAACTTAAAAATGAGCTGTTATAGGAGCAATAGCCATGTGGGCAGCACTGTGTCATATGCCATAGCTGTGCACAAGTTATTTGTCACAGCTCCAGACTTATTTGTTCATTAATGACGTCATCAACGACTAGTCGACTTCGACTCGACTTTCATCACATAAAAGTCGACTTTAAAAAAAATCCAGAAGTCGTTCAACCCCTAATACAGACAACTGTACAGAAATCTTTATCCACCTTATTTTGCAATGTTATTAAAAGCTATTTTCTGTAAATGTGCAGAACTTCCAAATCATTAGTTGCTTTAGGTAAACAACTAGAAAAATATAAAATAGCAGGAAATACAATAAAACCATTTGCACTGTGAACCAGTGTTTATAATTACAATACTTTAAAATAATATGATAAGAAATACCAGTTTGCAATGTCAAGCAGCATAAAAAGCTGTTTTGTAAAGCTATGACTTACCAAACCTTGGTTGTTGTCACTAAAGCGTGTGAAAAGCTGGTTATTTGTATCAAACAGAGCCTTACAGATAAGCTCAAACCACTCACGTCGTGGCCCTCCCCAGTCCAGAGCTAATAAACACAACCAAACACATAGAACAAATCAACCTTTAAATATGATTATAGGTTTAAAAAAAAAAAAAATGCCATGAAATGTCAAAATGAAAACAAATCTTAATGGTTAAAAAATGTATTTTATTTTACTTTTTTTTTTTTAAATGTGATTTATGATGTTCTTGACAGGTTTTGTAAAATGCATAATAATTAGTATAACTAATAACATCAGTCAGTTAACCAACCTTCCTCATCCTGGAACACAACTTCAAAGTTCTTACTCCAATCTGATACAGAAAAATTCCGTGTGGCCTTCAGAGACTGAAAAAAGGGAAAAAAAAAGGGTCACTTTTAATTCCCATAAAATTCAGAGACTGCACTACACCAAAAAAAAATTCCACTAATTAAATGGCGCAGGCTTATATGATTATTGAGAGACTTCCATATGGCCCATGAGGAATAATCTGCCAGATTTGCTCACCGATTCAAGGAGGGAGTGACGGCTGACTTTCAGGCAGGTTTTAGTGCGAGGTCTCTTGGAGTGAATGTGTCTCAGCTCACGCTGAAAAAAGTTCACTTTATCCTGAAAAGTTTCTGATCCACCTAGATGCAAACACACACAAAAAAAATAAATAAAAATCAAACACACCATTATATCTACATTTGATTGTATTTAATGACACACTGCCACTCACACTAACCAATGTTCTTGTGGAGGAAGCGGATAAAGGTTGCAGCCATGATATTTCTGTCCTTACAGCTGAGCTCTACTGGAGGCTGAATCCCATCATCTACTACCAGTGTTAGGTATTTATGAACAGGATCTGGTCCATGGTAAGTGAACTACCAGAATTAAAACAAAAAGAAAAATATATATTCTTGAATAAAATAACAGCTTTTGCAGTCAGCAAAAGAATAGTGTTTTTGGTAAAATGATTCAGAAAAGAAGGTAGTCTGAAAAAAGATAACCTTAGTTCCGGGACACACACGGAAAGTGAAAAGGCGCCAAGGAATAATTTTCAGGTAAAATTCCTTCACAGAAAATTGCTGAAACACAATTTAGCGAGTCGGTATTTAAATGAACAAAGAATCAATATTAACAAACCAAATTAACCACACAAATGTAGAATTAACCCATTTAAAAAATATTTTACCTTTGGTGATATATAGCAATAGACCTTTTTTGGTTTCTTGACCTTCTCTGACTGCCCCTCTACAGGGGAGTCATGTTCCTCCTCATCATCAGCCATGGAGGGCCGTCTCTGCAGGGCTAGCTGGGAGGATGCTAGAAACTGCCAAGGACAACTACTGTAAGTGCCCATGCTGTAGAGGTAGGCCTCAAAGTAGATGCTTATGCCAGGGGTAGATACGTTTTTCTCCACACAGTTCTTCTCATTTTCTGTGTGAGTGCATAATGGCGAAAAAACATTGAGAAAATGTTACAGCAATGCACTTCCACTCTTCTGGATGGTATGTAATCATGACTCAGCTGTGTTCTGTCATTGTTGCACTTGCAATTACTTTGAAGAGAACTGGGCTTTGATCACTGAAATTCCATGACTTCTAATGTCCACTCATTTATGATTATCGTGGCAAATGTTAATTGGCATATTACTGATCCTTGGAATTAACTGATTTTAAAGATTATTGTAGAAATGCAAAAAAAAAAAAAAAACACACATTGAAAAAAATTGGTGATTGAAAATCGGGGCTAGAATTGTGTAGTGTGTGCCCGGCATTAGCATGCTAAATATCTGAACCTGTTGCCGACTCAGAGTCCTGCAGTTTGAAATGTGCTTTGACTGAAAATGGCATTGCTGACAACCAACAGCCAATGAAAGTGCATGATACACGGCAAGGGAAAGGGGATGGAGTCATAGATCTGTAACGAAACATCAGCACACATGGCTTCTGCAAGCATCCATCTTCTCCTTAATATTCTTTTTTTTTTCTTTCTTTTTAGCTGCAAATCAGCGTACAATCAAATTGTATCATAACTTTTCTTGCAGGCTACAATTTCTAACAGGAATAAATCCAGTCTCACGCGATAACTCCTGTCTTACATGTAATCTTACATTATTTCCTTTATCACTTCTCGCAAGTGTTTGGTTGTGAAACGTAGTTTGTAGACCAGACAAAATTGTCAGCAATTCTTCCTACTGACATGTTGTGTAATGTGTGACCCTGTCTCTGATTCGTCGTGAAAACATGATGTGAGTGGGATATAGTGTTGGTCTGAAAGCCCTGGGTTCCATTAAAAATAGTAGCTTTATTGACTGGCAAAAGAGCTGCCTGTTCAGTTCTTTCTCCAAGTCTGTTGAACACCACTGAATCAGTCAGGTTTAAATACTGGAAATTCAAGTTTTAGACAAACCTTAAAAAATACTGCAAACCCTAGGAAGTACTGTTGTGGGTTGTGGCCATTCAAGAACAGCCAAAACCTTGTGGGGATTAATGTGGCCATTAGAAGCAATAAATTGGCACTGCACTGGCAATTCAAAACTAGATAGTGATGCTTTGAGATACATATTAAGACTTTTCTGAGAATGTATGTTCAATACAGATGTATTTTGTCTTACTGCACTGGCAGATTTTTTTCCCCACTTGTTTTACATATGAACAATTTAGTTTCACCAATTTACCTGTTGCATGTCTTTAGAAAAACTGATTTAAAATTGTGATTTAATGTAATGGAAAAGTTAAGTAAATTATTTTAGAAAAGTTTTCTTATTATGCTTAGCCCTGTGAGTACAATATCTCTTTCCTTTTTTATCTTTATCTTTATCCAGTAAACACGGCAAAATTAATGGAATTTAGAGAAAAAGGTGTGGGAACCATGTTGGTAAAAAGTCTCTCCAACAACCTCTCCAATGCCAAGATTAACTCACCGCTGAGTACAATGATGTCAAACTCCCCATTGCTAAGGGGCTGGTCCCTGTATGAGATGCATGCTCTAAAGCAGCCTTTTTTCCTGAAGGTGAGCCTCATCAGAACTTGGCACTGTGGCTTGTTTAATGATACCGATGTGCTGTAGCAATCATCTGAGCTCTCCTCGTCCACTGTGCCCAACTGTAGGAACAGTAAGAAAAAGAGATCTGAATGGAGCAAATTCTGCTGGACCTGCAACCACTTTAATGCTAATACATATATCCAAACCTTGAAAGTTTGAACTAAAAACTCTGGGTATGCAGTAAGTGTCCTTACTGGGTGGATATGCATGTTGTAATTGACCTCATCCACAAGTGAGACAGAGTTACTGGTGGGGTTGCCATACTCATCCCGTGGTTCTATTTGCAGCGTGTGCTGCTGGCCGTAAGTCAGAACCAGTGTTGAGAAGTGGTACGCTATCTTTGTTTTGGATGGGACCACTGTACCTGCAACACACGCATGCAATTCATGTCATTTGTCATCTATATCTGTTAATTTAACTACAAAGTTTTTCAAAATGCACAGCTTAATGAAAGCATAAATGTAATAACCTATACCTGATCATTATTTAACATTACTAACAAAAAAGGTATTAAAAAAAGGAAAACTGGCAAAGGCATGTTTCATAATGATATAATAATGATTTATTTATTATTTATGGTTATTAGTTACTATAAAAAGTGGGCATAGAAAATAATCACCCCCTTTAAAGCAATCACATTTTGTTGCATTGCAGCCTGAAATGAAGACAGACAGTTTTTGTTTTATCCAGCTGTATTTACTCAACTTATAACATCCAAGTGAATGATATAACACCAACATGTCAGAAAAAAAAATAATAAAAAAATATTGTCATGTTGGAAGGTAAACCTTCCCATTGACAACTTTCTGGCTGAGGGCAGCAGATTTTCCTCAAGAATTTGACGGTATTTTGCCCCATCCATTTTTTCTTCTATCCTGACAAGTGCTCCAGTCCCTGCTGCAGAGAAACACACCCATAACAGGATATTACCACCTCCATGCTTTACTGTAGGAATGCTGTTATTTGGATGATAAGCTGCATTGGATTTCCGCCAGACATATCATTTGGTCTTGAGTCCAAATAATTAAATTTTAGTCTCATCTGCCTCAGAATCTTCAAGGTGCGTTTTGGCAAAGCTCAGTTGTGTGACTGCATGTGGCCTTTCTTGAGGAGTGACTTTTTTCTTGCAACCCTCCCATACAAGCCACATTTGTGGAGAATTTGTGATATTGTTGTCACATGCACACAATTACCACTCTTTGTCATAAATTCATTCTTTGTCATATATGCAACTGCTTCAGAGTTGCTGTAGGCCTCTTGGTAGCCTCTCTGACCAGTTTCCTCCTGACTCATTCATCCAGTTTGGAGTGACTTACTGATGCAGGGAGGGTCTGTGTTGTACCAAATACCTTCCACTTCTTAATAATAGACTTCACTGTGCTTCTAGGCATTGATGAAGTCTTTTTACATTTTTTTTTATTTTGTATCCATCTCCTAACTTGTGCCTATCCACAACTTTATCCAGGAGATCTTTTGACAGTGCCTTGCCACTGATTGTTTGCTTCAGTTGCACTACCAAGGACCGAAATGCTCCAGGAAAGCTCTTTTCATGCTGAGCTAATCAAAATGATCACAGCTGATCACAGTTGAAAGTCAAATGGCTTTGTGTGGCTAGGTGATTAGCTACACCGATGGAGTTTTGGTTCCTTGCCACTGTCGCCTTTGGCTTGCTTAGTTGGGGACACTTGACTGATTGCACAGACACCATTGGAAGAGAGCTGAACTGGATGATGACATCACTGAATCATCAATGAACTGACTTTAACTTGAAAAATGTCTGTTTGTTATTGTCCTCTTGCATTATTGACAAACTGTTTTCCTGTTTGCCACTGTAAAGCTGCTTTGACACAATCTGTATTGTATAAAGTGATATACAAATAAAGGTGACTTGATTTGACTATACTCAGTTATGGTATCACTATAATAAGTACATAGTACATGTGGAAAAGGACTGTAAAATAAACTTGTTTAAGGATCTCTTTAGAAAGATTCTACTCTGGGAGATTGAACAGGGCGGTAAATTTGCTGGATAGATGTTATTTTAGAATGTTACTTTTGGTCTTTTGGGCTATTCAG
>NW_015547734.1:49854-59468 GCF_001515605.1 Sinocyclocheilus anshuiensis
GATGGAGTTTTGGTTCCTTGCCACTGTCGCCTTTGGCTTGCTTAGTTGGGGACACTTGACTGATTGCACAGACACCATTGGAAGAGAGCTGAACTGGATGATGACATCACTGAATCATCAATGAACTGACTAGCTGAAAAATTACTGTTATGGTCCTCTTGCATTATTGACACTCTATTTCCCTGTTTGACACTGTAAAGCTGCTTTGATACAATCAGTATTGTATAAAGTGCTATACAAATAAAGGTGACTTGACTTGACTTGTCATTTTAGGAGGGGGGTGATCCTTTTTCCAACTCAGTGATTCCGTTTTTTTCTTTCTTCCCTGACATATTGGTGTTATATCTTTCACTTGGATATTATAACTTACACGGAGTAAATACAGCTGGATAAAACACAAACTGTGTCCGTCTTCATTTCAGGCTGAAAAGCAAAAAAAAAACATTTTATTTTGTTCCTTTTCTTTAACACCCTCAAAGCTATTCTGGTACAACACATTTTAAACTTATGAATATGGCTGTCAGCTGTGTCTTGAGGAATTTTGTTTCAGAGATTTTCTTGTAGCCATAGACTTTTTAATTTGTGACCCTGGACCACAAAACCAGTCTTAAGTCGCTGGGGTATATTTTTAGCAAAGCCAAAAAAACATTGTATGGGTCAAAATTATCGATTTTTCTTTTATGCCAAAAATCATTAGGATATTAAGTAAATATATCAAACCTTCATTTTTGATTAGTAATATGCATTGCTAAGAACTTCATTTGGACAACTTTAAAGGTGATTTTCTCAGTATTTTGATTTTTTTGCACCCTTAGATTCCAGATTTTCAAATAGTTGTATCTCAGCCAAATATAGTCCTATCCTAATAAACTATTTATTCAGCTTTCAGTTGATGCATAAATCTCAATTTCAAAAAATTGACCCTTATGACTGGTTTTGTGGTCCATGGTCACATTTAATAAGACAGTATGTTCTCTATGGCTTCAGATTTTGTGAGAGCTCTTATGACTTGGCCATATTTGCTACTCAACTTTAGCACATGCACTAGCTAAATGTACGCATGTGTAACAGCTCAAGCAAATTCAGTTTTGTTACAGTGTTTCCAAAGGCTTAATTATAAAAAATAAACAGTAGTCTGTCATCTGGTGTTGTTCCTGCTAGTTTTAAGAATGCTGTTATTCAGCCCCTCCTTTAAAAAAAATGGTTTAGATCCCTTTAACATGAGTAATTTTCGCCCCATTTCGAAGCTGCCTTTTATATCTAAGATATTGGAAAAAATTGTGTTGGAGCAGTTAAATGTTTTTTTAAAGAGGAATAATATCTTAGATAGATTCCAGTCTGGTTTTAGAGCCGGCCACAGTACAGAGTCTGCTCTTTTGAGGGTCTCCAATGATATCTTAAAGAGGTGTTGACTCTGGGAGTTGTGTTGTTCTAATTTTGTTAGATCTTACTGCAGCATTCGATACAGTTGATCACGATATGCTTATTGCTCGTCTCAAGAATCATGTTGGTGTTCAGGGCTTAGCCTTAAAATGGTTCTCTTCTTATCTGAAGGATAGGACTTTTTCAGTCAGTTTAGGTGATTACTCTTCTTCTACTGCTCCTCTTGTCTGTGGGGTTCCTCAGGGCTCTATTCTGGGACCAATTTTATTTTCTCTGTATATGTTGCCATTGAGTTTTATTTTTGAAAAATTTGGGATTCATTATCACTTGTATGCGGATGATTCACAAATTTACTTACCATTGAAACAGGACCATAAATGTGCTTTGCAGTCTCTGCATCAATGTCTGACAGAGGTTAAGTGCTGGTTGGCAAATAATTTTCTTCAATTGAATGAAGATAAGACCGAGATGATTTTATTTGGTAATAAGGTTATGTAAATGATATCTATGACTGCCTGGGGCAGTTTCCTGGGAAGAAACTGTCCTGTGTAAAAAACCTTGGTGTCATCTTTGACTCTGAGCTCAAATTTGACCGACAAATTAATGCTGTTGTTAAAAATAGCTTTTTCCATCTAAGGTCAATATCTAAGCTGAAGTCCATCCTCTCTTTTGAAGATATGGAGAAGGTTGTTCATGCTTTTGTGTCATCTCGTTTGAACTATTGTAATGTGTTGTATCTGGGTTTGAATCAGCTCTCTCTCTCGTTTGCAGCTTGTCCAGAACTCAGCTGCCAGACTTTTAACAAGTACAAAGGGGAGAGAGCATATTACTCCTGTGTTAATCAAACTGCATTGGTTACCTGTACGATACAGAATTAATTTCAAAGCGTTGCTGTATGTTTATAAGGCTGTGCATGGTCTATCACCTGACTATGTTACTGATTTAATTAGCGCTCAAATTAACAACTACTCCTAATGGTTCCGCGATCTCGTCTAAAATGTAGAGGGGATCGTGCTTTCTCTGTGGCAGCTCCTAGGCTCTGGAATGCCCTTCCTCTGTCTATTAGAACTTCTCCAACTTTGGGTGTTTTTCAGAGTTTGCTTAAAACTCATTTGTTTTCTCTAGCTTTTGACAATGTTTTTTAGCTGTGTATGATATTTGTTGTTTTATTTTACTATTATTATTTTTCATTTGTTTTTATATTATTCTTATTTTTTTCCCCCCTTATCTTTCTCTGTACAGCACTTTGGTTCCAGTCGTGGTGTTGAAAGTGCTTTATAAATAAAGTTTGAGTTGAGTTGAGTTCATTGTTTTTTAACGATTTTGTATAATACCACTTAAATAAGTGACTTATTATATTAAATAAGTATTAAATAAGTGACAGCAGTGTTAAATAGGTGTTGAATAATTATGACATTGCCGTACTACTCAAAAACACTACATTATATATTGACTATCACTTTTGCCACTAAACTGTTAAAGATGCAATTTTTAAACTCTGAATCTTCATTACATTACAACTTTACTTACATTACAAGCTTACATTTGTAAATTATTACAGTCTCTGGAGAGCTGAATAGTTTTGATTGCAATTGTATGTAGCGTCCTACATAATTCGTGAGAAGCATGCGTTTGAGCAATCCTCATCAACTGAACTGGGAATGAATTTTAAAAATGTACCACTAAGAAACAACAGAATCTCTAGATGAAAAGGTCAATAATGGCCATATCTTATAGATGCTGGTCTTCAGGGATAAATGGTTGCAAAACAAACAAACAAACAAAAACAAACAAACAAGACACTCCTTAGATGTTAAAATGCAACAATGCAAGCATGACCAAAACACACAAATTGTTAAGCTAAGAAGTCTCAAATATAACCTTTCGGTAATATATACACTGCTCAGAAAAATTTAGGGAACACTTAAATCACACTTTAGATCTCAATGAATGAAATATTCAAGATGAAAATCTTTCCTTTATACATTTTATAATTCGTTTAGAACAAAATTATGACAATGGTCAATGTAAACTAAACTCATTAACCCATTGAGGGCTAGATTCAAAATCACACAGAAAAGGTAAACAATTAAAATCACAGGCTGATCAAACATGCATGAATTTCATCGTAGAACTCAAAGTCAGTCAGTAGTGTGTATGGCCCCCACATGCCTGTATGCACTTCCGACAACGTCTGGGCATGTTCTGATGAGATGGCAGCCGATGTCCTGGGGGCCAGACCTAGATCAGGACATCACTGAGCACCTGGACCGGCACAAGACCACGGGAACCAGATGAGTCCTCTGCACAATTCTGACTTATGTTACAGCCTGGTCTGGCCAGAGGAGAACTGGCCCCGCGACTGAGCCTGGTTTCTCCCAAGGTTTTTTCTTTCTGTCACAGATGGAGTTTTGGTTCCTTGCCACTGTCACCTTTGGCTTGCTTAGTTAGGAAAACTTAATTTCTGGCAATATTGTCGACTTGATTGCACAGACACTATTTGATTTGAACTGAGCTGGACGATCACTGAATCGATAAACTGACTTTAACTGAAAAATGAAGTGTTTACTATTGTCCTCTTGCATTATTGACACATTTTACTGTTTAATACAGTAAAGCTGCTGTAAATCTGTATTGTATAAAGCACTGTATAAATAAAGGTGACTTGACTGGACAGTCTGTGGGTGCTACTCGCCATGCACCAGGAGGAACCCAGGGCACATTGCACCAGCATAAGGTCTGACAACAGCTCTGAAGATTTCATCCTGGTAGTTAACAGCAGTAAGGGCACCGTTGGCTAGCACATGGAGGTCTGTGTGACTCTCCAAGGATATTTCTCCCCAGAACATCACAGCCAAAACGGCACCATTGGTGGACCTGGCAATTCTGGTGTTCTCTGCCAAATGCCAATCGAGCTGCAAAGTGCTGGGCTGTGAGCACAGGTCCCACTACAGGACGTCAGGCCCTCATGCCACCCTCATGGAGTCTGTTTCTGACAGTTTGGTCAGAAACATGCACACCTGTAGCAAAACACAAAACTAGAGACAAATCAGTCAGGAAGGATAAGGAGAGGGCCACAGTCTGTGACCCTACCTGCAAAACCATTGATATTTTGGGGGCTGTCTTGCTTTTGCCTCTCTAGAGCACTTGTTTTCACTTTCATTGTTGTCACTCTCATTTGCACCAAAGCAGGTAAAACTGATTCACAATCACTTATGCTAGACAGATTGATATCCCTGAAGTTTAACTGACTTGGTGTTATACTGTGATGATTAAGTGTTCTCTTAATTTTCTGAGCAGTATATTTTTGCACATACAGTTAATATAATAAGTCTACGCACCCCTGTTAAAACTGCAGCCTTTTGATATGTAAAAACCAACAAAATTAAGGCAACAAAACAAATAGAAAATAAAAAAAAATGAAGACTGTTATTCAAAAAGACCAAGTATTATATGAAGGTTGTGGGTTGTATATAAGTAAAATGGGTTATATTCTTAGAGTTTTATAATTCTGACACTTAGGATGAAACCTTGTATACGAGGTCCCTCATTCCAAACACAGAGAGCATTAGAAAAGTGAGAATTAGGAATCTGTACTTGCATTTTACCTGGTTGGAATATCTTGTAGTAAGGGCTGTAGGCCACATTCAGGCCTCCGAGTTTGACAGCTACCTCGTAGCGTCCAGCCTTACGCACAGTGAAGGCCACTTTGACTACATTAGACTCGGGCTCCTGAAGGACCTCCTGGGTCACAGGGACTTCTAAAGCCAGCTCTATATGAGTGATGTTCACCCTCAATCCCACAGGTCTGTGTGCAGGAAAAGGCTGGCCATTTTTGTAAAAGAGCTGGGAGGGGGATTTCAAAACAACTAATAAATACATAAAACTTTATTCATTTTAACTGAGCTGCATGAAGTGCCAATGTATAGTCAAGTACAGAGTCAGTATACTTTATACAACTTGAAAAAACGTTTTGAGAAAAACTTCTGATTGATCACCTGCACTCGGAAACTCATGGTTTGACCCACTTCCTGTGGCTCTTTCCAATCCCAGGAGACCTTGCATGAGCGTGGGTCCAGATAATTACCCCGCACATAGTCATAGATACTGCGGTCCCCATGTCGGGCAGGGTCATCATTCTGTAAGAAGCTGACCACACGAGCAGCAAGCTCACACAGAAATTTGATGGTGAAGACGAATGCGATGATGGAAACAGTTATTCCACCTAAAGGGAGCATATGAGTCTCAAAATACTGACAATTTATAAACGTAAAAGACGCTTAGGGAACAATTCTCACTATTAACTAAAGTACATATTAATGCCTTATTCTGCATGACCATATTTTAGATCCCTTAATCCTATCCCATACCTAAACTTAACAACTACCTTACTAACTATTAATAAACAATAAATTAGGAGTTTACTGAGGCAAAAGCCATAGTTCAAAGTTAGCTCAAAGTGAGAATTGGTCCCAAAACTAAAGTGTGACCACGTAAATTTTAAAATGGTATTTTCCTAGACAATCCAAGAAATGAAACCAATAACACAAAAAGAAACGTTAGTACAAAAGAAATAATGTAATCAGATCAAAAGTATTTAACTACCTGTCCTGAACATTGTATAAATTCATAAAAAAAAATCTGTATCATTTACTCTAAAATGGTATGGTTTTATTTTTTCACAAAACACAAAAGGATACATTTTTTCCATATAGCACAATAATAAATTGACCAGGGGTTGTGAAGCTCCAAAATAGTGTGTGTGTGTGTGTGTGTGTGTGTGAATGAATATGAAATGTACTATAAACAATTAAATGACTTCAATTGACGGTTAACAAGTAATATTTGATATTTCAGAGATGAGTACTACTAAACCTGTAGTTAACAGAAAGTACTAAGGTGCTGTATACGATTTTTCAACCATTAGAAGTTGTACAGGAGCACTTTATCTCAGACCAAAACAAACGTTCCGACGTGTAAAAACAGGATATATAATGAAACTGAGATTCGTTTGGCTTTTGCAAACAATGTCAAGTGACGAGGTAAGCATTATGCTAATATAGAAATGTGGAAGTTGGCCTTCAGCAGAAAGCGCTGTACTGTGCATCTTGTTTTTACAGCAGTGTGGGAGTTCACTCTCATAGCCTCCGATAAATGCAGGAGGGCCAACAGTTTCAAAGGAAGGGATACAATAATATAGTATATAAAAACATGATCCGCACTTATTTTACATTAATCACCAGGGGCAGTCGTGGGCTAATGGTTAGAGAGTCGGACTTGTAACCCAAAGGTTGTGGGTTCGAGTCTCAGGTCTGGCAGGGATTGTAGGTGGGGGACGTGAATGTACACATTGAGCAAGGCACAGAACCCCCAACTGCTCCCCGGGTGCCGCAGCACTATTGCTGACCACTGCTCCGGGGGTGTGTTCACGGTGTGTGTTAGTGGTCGGCCGATATTTGGAATTTTTAAATATCGGCATTGGCCAATAAGTCTTTCCCTGTGGCGATGTTTTTCAAAACAGATTATGACACCATATCGTGCATTTATGCTTCGTCTTTAAGACAAGCCACTCAGTACCTGACAGACAGTAAAATGACCAATCGTCATTCACTTTCTAACATGACGCTACATTGTGCTACATACAATAACACTCCGGCATGAAGCAAAGTCTTATTCAAACGTACCGTGATACATGACGCTACATTGTGCTACATACAATAACACTCCGGCGTGAAACAAAGTCTTATTCAAACGTACCGTGATACATCAGATCCGCAGTCCAGCGGCAGCTCCGGTGGGGGAGACAGATGTGATATAAACGAATTCAAACAAAAATGAAACCGTGTTTACCTCACAAACAATCAAAAATCCCACGACTGGCTCTTCCTCAGATATGCGTGTTGTTCTCGGGTACGTCTAAACAAGGTACGTTTTCTGGTGGACTCGAAAGCCGGTGCACTCCAGAATAAAAAGCTGGGTCGACACGAGAACTCTATGTTAAGTAATAATAATACGTTTGAATTCCTTTATATGTTTATTCAGGAATATCCGCTGTATTTGATTGCCCATGATTGGCGTAAAATTGCGTGTAGTATACCTTTTCGTATGTTCTGGTCTTACTTTAATGCTGCTGAATAACTAATAACTGATAATGATAATCTTGCTGATAACCAAGAATGTAATTATACACCTTCAGGCTTGTATTATTTTTTACAATGAAACAGATAAGCAAAACGAAACAGAACAGACATATATCTTTATTATTAACCAACTATCACTATATTCATGAATTGTACATAAAATACAATAAATTACACATACTATTTTAGACATTAATTTATGAATATTCATTTGTTGATTAATTATGAATGTTAGAAACGCTGCACTAAACATTGTTCATTTAAGTGTTACCTTGTTTACATTTTAATTGTTCAGGTTTTATAATTTTTTTTGTAGATGTTTCAGCAAAAGAGTAATTGTTACCTCAATTTAGTGTTGTCAAAAGACCCGGTATTTCGGTACCAAGTCGGTACTAAAAAAATGAAAACGTTACGGAACCATGTAAAATTTTTTAAAATGTAGGTATTTATTTAAATGTATTTTAAATAAATATTTATGCATCATTTTCTGCATGTCTCTCATTTACATTACATGTATTATATCGGCCTCATATCAGCCAATCAGGCAGATTGATTTCTCAATATCGGTATCGGCCATTAAAAATCGGTCGACCACTAGTGTGTGTTCAGTACTGTGTGTGTGCACTAGTATCTATAGCCAATATCGTATTTTTATCCGTTGGTTTTCGAAATACTGTTGTATGTAATGACTCTTCATTCTTAATTACTTTAACATCCAAAAATTTTTTATTTTCCATTGGGAATTTAATTGATGATATTTTCGAATTAATGAATGACACAAATAAATCTAATTCTCATTCAGAACCTGACCATATTAAAAAACAATCATCAATATATCGCATCCAAACCTTAATATATGAATAAAACGGATTGTTATTATTATGTTTATACAAGGAATTTGATTCAATTTATTCAAGAAATCTGTGGTATCTTTTAAATAGAATGGTAATTTCCTCACTATCGGTTTAATCAAATTAGAAATGTAGATATTGTTTCTGTCAATGACCCATTTCCTGAGACAACTGGTCACACTGGAGGATCTTCTAGTGATTTATGAATGTTTGATAAAGCATTTCAATCTAGAATCCTAGGTAAATGTTTTAAATACTTTAATTCATGTTCATTAAGCCATTTCCTATCAAATCCAATTTGTAAAATGTTATCAATTTTTTTTATAGGACTCAGTCGGGTTAAATACAAGTTTCTTATAAAATGCCACATCATGTAACGTCACTTTTATTTCCTCAATATATATATATATATATATATATTAGAATTCATAACAAAAATGAAGGTTTGTGTTGTATACAAATGGAAATTGTCTAGCATTTAAATACGCGTGTTTTTAGAGATTTCTGTTGAGTGCGGATCATGGTTTTATATAAAACCATAATAATTTAATAGACTTGACACACCAAAATAAAATATTAAGTGGCAAAAGATCACAGTGAAAACGGCTTTGTGGAACTGCATTCTAATTAAGCACCTGTTGCCAACGTCTAACAAGAGGTCTTTCAGAGAGATTAGTAAAATGACTAACGAAAAAGCTTCTACATTTACATTCACCTTGGGAGACATGGAAAATATTCTGCTCCCAGCCCAAGTACTCACGTCTTCAATTTCTACAAAGGAAACGATTGAGCAAATGGAACAAACATTGTTGAGCTACATGCCCAAACATTGAGTAAATATTATAGAAATGGTCGGATACCACAGGGATTGCGAATTCAAAAAGTACCATCGATCAGCCGAGATGACTCTGAATTCTGTAAAAAGTGGTGTGAGATTCTTAATCATTGTTCGACGAATCTGATGCTTCACATCGAGTTTACAAAAAAGGAAATGGTGTCATTATCTGAAAAAATTGAAAGCTATAAAATGAAATTAAAGGGGTCATATGATGTTGCTAAAAAGAACATTATTTTCCACATACTGTACATTATTGTTTCTCCTCTATGCCCTGCCTTTCTGAAACGCATCGACTTTTACAAAGCTCATCGGTCTGAAAAGCGAGGTGTGCTGTGATTGGCCAGCTATCCAGTGCGTTATGATTGGCCGAATACCTCAAGCGTGTGACGGAAATGTTACACC
>NW_015547734.1:59612-60237 GCF_001515605.1 Sinocyclocheilus anshuiensis
ATGCCCTGTCAGGCCGGAGCGATGATTTAAAAACATGAAAACCCATTATAAACTAGCTATTCATTGCATCCAGTGGGGACATAATTATGGATTATAACGAATTATACTGTCTTTTTACGAGTTGCGTTGCACCGCGCCACGTAAACATAAAACCATGTCTGCATTTGTGATTGGAGAAATGACAAACAACAAGCCCTACTCTACACTGCTCAAAACTCGCGTTTGAATCATCAGTGGCAAATTCTTTAAATATAAAAAAACGTACTTACAGTTTGTGAGTCAGAACAGCCGGCATTGTAGTCTACTCTACCAGGATCAGGAAACAGTCCTCCATAAAATGTGCTGCACACATCTGAATATTTGGGTTGAAGTGTTCTGGAACAGTGTTGTAAATACAACTTAACCACTGATTTCTAGTCGTGTCCATTTTTGGAAGGCCAAACAAAGTAGTTTCGCTTTCACAACGAAACACAGCGTCACACACGGCGGCCTAGAGTGAGCAGAGGCCGGTGGGCTAGAGTGAGCGGAGGCCGGTGGGCTTGAAAACGGTGCGGACGTCGGATTCGACGAAGGAGCGTCCGGAGGGCTTGCGGCAACCACATGTGACGACCCCGGGCTGGACTCC
>NW_015547734.1:60273-60737 GCF_001515605.1 Sinocyclocheilus anshuiensis
TATGCACCAAGAGCTTGTAACACTCCAAAGAGAAAGGAAAAATTGAAATCGCATCATATGACCCCTTTAAGAATAAAATTAACCTTTAACCTAAAAAATTTACCTAAAATTAATCTGATAAGAAGCAACTAGATGATCTTCAGAAAAAATGGAAGAGAAACTTGATAAATTCAGAATGGAATGACTTAATGTCAAGATACACAAGTTCAAAAGAGACACCATGAACATGAATTAAAATTAAAGGGGTCATATGATGATGCTAAAAAAGAACATTATTTTGTGTATTTGGTGTAATGAAATGTGTTTTTGGTTTAAGAAAACACATTATTTTCCACATAATGTACATTATTGTTTCTCCTCTATGCCCCGCCTTTCTGAAACGCGTCGATTTTTACAAAGCTCATCGGTCTGAAAAAGCGAGGTGTGCTGTGATTTGCCAGCTATCCAGTGCGTTGTGATTGGCC